>NW_008692908.1:0-5057 GCF_000695815.1 Acanthisitta chloris | reverse complement strand
GGGAGTGAGTGAGCGGCTGCGTGGTATTTGGTTGCTGGCTGGGGTTAAAGCAGCACCTCCTACAGTGATTCCACCAAATGCCATGTGTCTTTAAATAAACAAAAAAAGAGAACTGTAAGCAGAGCAGAAAGCAGACGGTAAGCAAAGCATTGCCATGTTTGAGGTAGGATGTATTTCAGTATGGAACAATAAGCCCACTGCTACTCACCAGTCCAGAACCATCAGCTGAAAGAGCTGCATTTCCATTTGGAGCAAATATTTCTTTATTTTTGAATATAAATTCTCCATCCAAAGTTGCAATATTTGCTATATTAAAATGTTAAACTTTATAAACTGAGGTCATAAATTTTCCATTCAAAATCCCTCTTAGGAAGCCAATTTCTCATCTGGCCTTCCTGGGGTGAATCATCCAGGATGTTCTGCAGCTTTCTGGAGAGTGCTAATACACCTAGTCACATTCATCTGAAAGCAAACATTTTTATCATATGAAAAATCCATAAATCATTCACAGTTTCACAAATAGCAATAAACAAGCAATGCAAATATGAGCTTTGTTCGTAAGCTAAGCGAGTCATCCTGGGCAAGTGAGTGATGTACTTTGCAGGAATCCAGAAGCAGCCACCAAGCAGGGTATCTCCATTCTGCAGCATACCACAAGGCAGAGACACCACCTTGGATTCTGAACAAATCTCACTGCTCACAGGATTTACACTAAATATGCTGCATCTAACAGGAGAGGCATGGCAGGAGGGAAATTATTAATTAGTTACAAGGAAGTCAAGGTGCTTGGTTGAACCTCTATGCCTTAGATTAGCTGAGTCATCTAACTCCTCAGGGCCAGCCCACAATGCTATTCCTAGAAAGGAGTTTAGATATGATCATTCAAACTTGAAGAGACCAGAAAACCACCTGTCTGTGATGGCAAAAGTTAATTTAGCAGAATAGGTGAGGGATGTGGGTAGGTGATGCCATAATTACTCAAATAATCACCTTTCTGTTCATCCCTAGGCCAGCTTGCCTGTCCAGACTTCGATGATCAAGTCGTAGTTCCTTTCCCTAGTTAATTTTTCTTTAATTATAACTTATTACAGAGTGGATGAATACACTGAAACTGCTTTTCCAATCAATTTATTTGTCAATTAATTATTATTGGTTTACATTTATTAAATACATGAACAGCTGTCTTCTGCAGCAATCAAATTTAAGAAGCAACACCAAAAAAAGTATTTCACACCCCTAATACACGAAGCCAAAATCTATAGTACTTCCTAACTAACTTTTGTGTAATTGTGACATAAACTTTTCTAGCACAACAAATACAGTGGCAAACAGAATGGGACCTGGATTTGGCTTAGAAAAAAAAAAAAAAGAGAGAAATTCCCTGATGGGAAAAGAAAATAATATATATTCCTGTAATGTACCCCACCTGCCACTGAACACTGCCATGGTTTCAGGGTCTGAACATCATAAGAGGCATTGACCCTTGGCACACACCCGGAAGGCAGGCAGCCAAGAAGCACAGGTGGGTCATAGAATCATAAAATCATAGAATGGTTTGGGTTGGAAGGGGATCTTAAAGATCATCTAGTTTCAACCCTCTTGCCATGGGCAGGGCCTCCTTCCACTAGACCAGGTTGTGCAAAGCTTCATCCAACCTGGCCTCAAATACTTCCAGAGATGGGGCATCCACAGTTTCTCTGGGAAATCTGTTCCAATGTAGCACGACCCTCACAGTCAAGAATTTCTTCCTAATATCTAATCTAAGGCTAGCACATGCTGTCATGCTGAATTCATTTGCTTCTGACACAATTTCTGTGTCTTGGCAATCCCTACAAAGGCTGGGAATGCAGGCACATTTTTTCCATGCAATCCTCTGCTACAATCCTTTTTGTCAACCTCCTCTGGACTTCAAAGCATGTATGGGGACTCCTTGAGAATCCATTCCCATTGTGTTTGGAAAGATCATAAGCACCCCGTTTGCATGCAGTCTGGTGCAGTGTGTGGGCTTCTTTTGGCTATGAAAAATACTAGAGGCATGTGATTGTCTAGGGACAGTGACTGCTCACACCTTCAGTTAATTTCACTGAGAGCTGCAAGAGTGGGTGGAAATACACACAGTAAGGGTCCAGTAAGCCTTTCTGCACTAAATGGCTAAAGGTTGGTTGCCTGCAAGGTTGAGACAAAATAAATTATACATACAGTCCTCTACCTGGAAATGAACATAAGTGGCATATTTGCTACATGCTGTTGCCTTCTAGATTTGCAAGCTGTTGTTTCTGAAGTTGCCAGGTAGAACACTTTTAATGTATGACTAACCCACATTCATGCAGTTTTAGGTCAGTTCTGTTTCTGTGAAAACTTTCTCCTTCCTACTGCACTGATGCTCTGTCCCCTGGGCTATGACAGATTGGGCACTGTCATTTCAATGCTCACTGACACCAGGGCAACAGACCCAGTTCTCTCAGTTGTGCACTAAAACAGCCTGCTCAAAGGCCAGGCACTGCATCTAGTCTCACAAAAGCACACAGCATCTGAAGCTGGAACTAACTAGATAGCATGGAAGACACCTGACATCAAGTGGAAACGAAAAGGAAAATCCAATGACTGCAGAGTCAGAATCTCTGTGATATAATGGTATTCTCCAAGTGCTCAGCTTGGTACAGATGGGTAATTGCTGTTAGAACAACATGGCTAACACTTTTTTTTTCTCCAGGAAATAATTACTTTGGTTCAAAACACTGCCTGTCTGACAATAGAATACCTACTGCAGCACCTGCAGACCAGGATTGGACAGCTGTACTTAACTCGTAGCACTGCCAATCAGGTTCCTGCAACTGCCAGTTCTTTGACTGAGATTGAGGGGACAGGTTGCCATCATGCTTTAGAGGATGTTTTCCTCCTTACTTACTGCTTTAGTCTCAGTTCCTCCTTCACATTTTATCACTGCAAAATACATTGTTGACTCTAACAGCAAATATAAAGAGAAACCATCAGATAGCCAACAGATATAAGTTAATGTATTTATTTTAGTCAGCAATGAGGTGAAAATTAACCCCAAATTTGATGACATGCTAATTAGCATTTGATATTATCTACAATAATTATGTAAGAAACAAAATCCACAAATGAAATTGCAGACAAGACTATCATCCTCAGGTTAGCAGTTGTCAGCTATCCAGTGTTCCTTCTCAACAAACAGACACTTAAACATGCACTTATTTCTGGTTGTGCTCACTTTATTTTTAAGTATAATAAAAATACAGATAAATATTTTTAATAAACTGAATGGAAATGATGAAAGAATATATCACTTTTTTCTACAAGTAACATGTGCTGTACTGAAGGATTTTATAATTTAAAAATGGACCAACATCAAGGGCAAAAATAATCTCACCTTAATCAATACAGTGACAAGATAAATTTGATGGCAATAGCCTTCATAGTGCCTGTCCTCCAAATGAACAGCAAGTTTTCTCTAAAGGCCTTGTGGAAGTATAGGGTTATTCAGTGTATGTAATTGTTTCCCTGGAATAGAAATCTCCAGGGAGGGTTAGTTTTATCAACTGTACACAGAGCTATATTGTCTTATGTCACTTTCTTCTACAGATAGGTGGAGTGCTGTTAAAATTCATGTAGCTGGCTCCTAGAGTAGGATGATGAATCATGCTTCTAAATAAAGATGTGTGCTGACATTGGCTGGGACAGAGTTAATTTTCTTCACAGTAGCTGGTATGGGGCTGTGTTTTGGATTTGTGCTGGAAACAGTGGGATGTTTTCATTATTGCTGAGCAGCACTCAGAGTCAAGACTATTTCTGCTCCTCACCCCACCTAAGCAGCGAGTGGGCTGGGAGTGCACAAGAAGCTGGGAGGGGACAGCTCTCCCAACTGACCCAGGATATAATCCATGCCCTAAGGCATCATACTCAGCATATAAAGTAGGGGGAAGAAGAAGGAAGGTAGATGTTATGAGTTACAGCATTTGTTTTCCCAAGTCACCTTACATGTGATGCAGCTGTTCCTCACCCCACCTAAGCAGCGAGTGGGCTGGGAGTGCACAAGAAGCTGGGAGGGGACAGCTCTCCCAACTGACCCAGGATATAATCCATGCCCTAAGGCATCATACTCAGCATATAAAGTAGGGGGAAGAAGAAGGAAGGTAGATGTTATGAGTTACAGCATTTGTTTTCCCAAGTCACCTTACATGTGATGCAGCTGTGCTTTTCTGGGCTGAACACCTCACCTGCTTGCCCATGGGAAGTGGTGAATTAATTCCTTGTTTCACTTTGCTTGTGTGCACAGCTTTTGTTTTCCCTATGAAACTGTCTTTATCTCAGCCCACAAGTTTTCTCACTTTTACTCTTCCAATTCTCTCCCCCATCCTGAGTTGGGTTGAGCAACTGGCTGCATAGAGTCAAGCTGCTGTCTGGGGTTAAACCATGACAGCATAAGGACAGGCAGTCTGCACTTCGAGAACTTTACAGAAATGTTTCCCTTATAAAAGATTCAGCAATTTGAATGATTTTTATTGTTTTAAAATTCAGTATGGATAGAGATTAGAAGATACCCAGTCAAATAATCATTTGTAGAGAACTGAAGAGGAACATTGAAGAGTCAGTTAAGATTTGCTGCAGAGCGCAATAAAGTTATAAATTTATTAAAGCTAAATGGAATTTCTCAACATCCTAGAAATTGCAAAAAGAGAGACGTAACACTTGAAACGTGGTTTAACTTGGTGACAATTACATTACTGTAGTACAACCAGGAAAGTACATATTTATTATTTGCCCTGTGCTCTCCTATTCTTCTTTCTTACCCAGATGCCTCCAAAACGCTGAGGCCATGGATCTCCATCACATAAGGTCAGCAGTGAAGAACAAGTGATTCTTCATGGTGAAGCTAACATTGCTGTCATCCACTTTCAAGGACTGCTTTGCCTCGTTCTCCTCTGAGATCTAATCCAGTATAGAGCAAAATCTTCTGTTGCACAGCACTGTGAGTGGGGTATGCTTTAACCTAAACTAGCCCCTGGGGTTATGTGGGTGTGCTGGTTTGAGCT
>NW_008692907.1:19538-19760 GCF_000695815.1 Acanthisitta chloris | reverse complement strand
GAAGGAGGGATGACGTCGGGCTGGCAGTGATGTCACACCTCGCGGTGACGTCGCAGCGGGAGAGCTGGTGTGGCTTTGCAGCCATGAGCCCAGCGAGGTGCTTGTCCCCAGCCCCAGCGGCTGAGCCACCCCAGCCAGGCAGGCAGACACTGCAGCCAGGCTCTCCCTGCCCGCGCCGCCGAGGAGGATGAGGCAGGGGAAACGTCCTGGTGCAATTCTGGC
>NW_008692907.1:9465-19478 GCF_000695815.1 Acanthisitta chloris | reverse complement strand
CGCCCAGGAGGATGAGGCAGGTGAAACGTCCTGTTGCAATTCTGGCAGCCCAGCCGGCGCCTTGTTTTTGTTTAGGATGATCCCTGCCTATCCCAGCCCTCCTGGGTGGGGATTGCACCAGCGATGACGCACGAACCTCCCGGGACTCGAGGGACTGGATGCTTCAGCCTGGAGCTCTAGGGTCATCTCCATATTCCATCCTCTTTCTGGGCCTTCACCCAGGGAGCTGAGAAGCAAAAAGTCCAGCAGATGACAGGAGCCAAACCTTCTGGGGCTCAAAAAGAGCTACAGGAGGCAGTGTGTGATCTTGGCTGAGGCTAAAAGAGCTACAGGAGGCAGTGTGTGACCTTGGCTGAAGCTGGTGGCGTGAGCTCAGGTGGACATCCATAGGATGGTGCCTGAATCACATGGAAGATGAGCAGTTCAGACAGCACTGGAGTCAGTTTTGCTCCTTCACTTGATACCCCTGAAAGCTGCATCTCCAAAGTGCTCCAAGAGACACCTTGGTGATGCTGAGCTCTGCCCAGAGGAGCCATCCTTAAAACGGTCCCTGAGCGCACAGGGCTCGCTCCTTCCACCTGCCCTGCTGACAAATGTCACAGGCCAACATCACCAAGGGATCTCCTTGGCAGGGGTTTGACTGGCGAGACACAACCCTCTGCCTGGAGAGCTCCTGGCTTGGGAAATCCTCAGTACATCAAACGAGCTGTAAAGGACAACAGTGCCCGGTGTGAACTCTGTGGGGCAATTCGGGGCAGCTCATGTCAGGACAATTCCTTGGGCGTCTTCTGCTCCCCATATCACAGGACTACTCAACAGCCACCTGCAGTCATATCTCTTTTCCTACTCACCGCCTACCCTCTCCGCTCTCTCCCTCTCTCTGAGATGTGTATCATCTGGTGAAAGGGCCACTCCTCCGGATGGAGGCTGCAACTCTCACTTTGGTTGTGAAAGCACAGCCCTTGAGCATCCTAGAGTTTCTTTCAGGGCCTTCTCGAGACTAGAAACCTCCGCAGATTGCAGGATGCCTGGGCTGAGCACAGGCTGCCCACATGCAGCCTCCAAGCCCAGGAGGTAGATGGATCTGCCTCTGCAGACCTCTTGCCTATTGGCCAAAGCAGAGAGTGCCCAGAAAAGTGGAAGATGGTGGGAAGGACAGTGAAATAAAACCAAGTAATAACCTGGCAGGTGCCAAACACAGGTCAGAAACTGATCATGCTCATCTGCCCACATGTCTATTTTCTCACATTTTTCCCAAACGTCTCCACCTCCTCACTGCACACACAGCTTTGACCTTCGGACACTCTCCTCTTCCTCCAGCAATGCTCTGCCCTGCAGCACCTTCAAGGTCCTTGCACAAAGGGCAGAAACTCAGCAATTCGACCCACTGGAGCCTCCCACTCCTTGTAGGTGCAAAGGCCACCTCTGGGGACCTCCTAGGGACCGCCATCCCTCCAAGGGGATTTTCAGAGAGCAGCTGGCTGGGCTGTTTTCCCTTTCCCTTTATGGAAAGAGCTTTTCTCATTGACCTTCTGATCATCAGTACCTGGGAATTGTGAAGGTGTACATTGCTGCTCCTGCTCTGCTGCAAATGGCCCAATGTCTGCCCTTGGGTACCAGCAAACCCACTCCAGGAGCAGAGATGCTCAGGTGTGTTAGCCCAGTCCTTCCAGTGAGCAAAAGCACACAAGAGTCTTGAGTGGCCTCCAGCACTGGGCAGCCCTGTCTGCCAGAAGCATGGCCAGAGCTGTGTGGGGAGATGGGTTGTGATGCTCCCACAGGGGAATGCAGTCTGGGCATCCTCCACCACACCTGCCTGCACATCCAGCACTGGCATTTTTATGGCCATCTGAACTCAGTGACATGCTGCCACTGGAGACATGGTGCTGCTGGTGGGATCCTGGCATCGTACAGGGGCACTTTGGTTCACAAAGAGGGAAGGGCTCTGTTTATTGAATCATTAACATCACTTCCCTCACTGCCAGCCAGGTACTCTGAGAGGTCTCTTAGGCAAGTGCTGACCTAGCCCAACCCTGCTAAGCTGGTAAGATGACATGGATCCCATGCCAGCCTGGTACTGCGTTCCCACTGCTTTCTCTGCTCCTGCTTTGCTATTAGTCATCCGTTTCTGGAAGGTTTCTCATGCATAATAAAGTGTTTCAACACTTGCATAAGCCAATTCTTCTCATCAGGAGTGACCTGCTGCATTTCCCAACGCTTTCCCTAGGCAGTCCTTCTGACTGCCACGAAATACGGAGTTAAAACATGAAGTTTTCTATCCCCCTCGAGGCAAAAGGTGTGGGAAATCGAACAGATAAGAATGTCTTTAATTAGTATCATTTGCATAAGCTCTGGGAAAGGCTCACCTGACAGCTACAAGGGCCTTGCTTGTCTGGGAGCACCAACCATGGGCAGATTAGCGGAGCTGCTCTAACTGGGGAGATAGGGAGAGCAGGAGGTTGGGGTGACAAAGCCCAGGAGGTTCCATGGGTGTCCCAGCTCACTCTTCCTCCTTGCTGAGGTACCCCAGCTCCTGCTATCTCCTTGTTGGAGCACCCCAGCTAATGCTAGCTCCCTTTCAGGGCATCTCAGCCCTTGCTGTCTCCTTGCTGGGGCACTCCAGCTCCCGCTGGCTTCCTTTCAGGGCACCCTCATCTCCATTTTCACCTCCTAGTTTGCAGCTGCTCTGAGCAAAGATGTGACTTTTGGGTTGAGGGGGTCCATTGGCTCCCTTGGAGAAGGGCAAGGATGGCAAGAGAGGAGAGGAAGCACAAGCACATCCCCAGATAATGTGTGGAGGCTGCTGGAGCAGGCTCAGCACCCGGCAGGGATGGGACCATGCTGTGTGAGCTCTGGTTTTTGCTCCCCTCGGCGCACGCACACTCCCTCGAGTGCAGACGCTGCAAGTCCCCGACCACAAACCCCATCCCGCTGCCGCCTTGCCGTCACTGCCGTGGGTAGTCAGCGACACTGAAAGCCCTTTTCAGTACCTCAAGGCCTTTGCAGTGATGAGAATCTCACCCAACATTACATCTAAACCCACATGCAAAGCTGAATTTCCCAGGGGAAAAAAGAAAGATGCTCAACCCCCCTCGCATCACACACATCCCCCCGCAGATCCCTCCAGCTGCCTCTCAGCCGTCTCAAGTCTCACTCGCTCATTTTCCCTCCCAGCTGGGCTGGGAGCTGCTGAGACAGAGGCTGAACCCCTCCAAAAAGCTGGAGCTGCAACAGCACCCTTGACCCAACCTTCACCGTAGCTGTGAGCCGTTTATACAGCACCCAGCACAGCGGGGTGCTGCTCCGGGACAGGCTCCCAGTGCTCCCAGCAAGCTTAATAACAAAGCCAAACCAGTAATAACTGCCTCCTAATGAGGTTGTGCAGCATCCCCTAAGCCTTGGCTTTTGGGTGAGCTCTGTGCCAGGAGCTGCTGGGGCTGGGGGTGAGCTGTCCCTTCCCACCCTCCTGACTGTGGTGTCTCTGCTCCTCCAGACCTATGCCAGCACCTTCCTGCCTGTATAAATGTACTTTACATCCACTTCTGGGGTGAGGGTTAACTCAAATTGTGTGTGCAAACCGGCACTATGCTGCTCCAGGGCACACATCTCCTGCTCCAATCTGCTCCTGAGCCATCCTAAGGAAGCCTGTGCCATGGCAGGAGAAGGCTGATGAGCTCTCTGCAACGCAGCTCATTGCTGCTCTTCTTCATCAAGCTACTGAAAATAAAGCTGAAAGTAAAAGCTCAGCTCTTGGATACATGGCACTGCAAGCTGAAGAACCTGAGGGCTGGAAAGAAAAGCCCAGCCCAAGCTCTGGAATCCTCCAGCACTGGAAACAGAGGGTCCACATCCTGCCAGCTTGTATTCCTAAGGGTCTCAACGCATAACTAAAATGCAGGTGGAAATCTGGCTATGAAGCACCCCCAGACCTTCAGAAGCATTGTGTTTTGGCACGAGAAATGGAAAAGGTCATGGAGATATGTTTTTCTGCCCATGACAGTCAGAGCCATGGAAACTGTAAAGAGCTGAAGCTTTTCTCTCCATAGAGGAGCCCAACACTCAGGTCACCAACAGTTAGGCTGGCACTGCTCTTCCTCACCCAAATGCTCCCTGGTCATGCTGGCAGCTGGACTCCTTCTTGACCCAGGTGCCATGAACCCCAGTGCAGCACATGAAGCCTCAGCTTTGCCACTGCAGCTTCCCCTGCTCAGACACACAGCCATGCTGGAGTCTCACCCACCACTCCTGAGGCTGGGCAAGCTTTAGGAAATTATCCTTATTACATACGGAGCCAACAGTGACCCTTATTCTTGCTCCTTCTGGCTTCCCCTGGCAGCTGTCCTCTCTCTGGTTGAGGTCCTGGACCCAGCTGTATAACCTGTGCTGGGGGGCTTTCTCCCCCTGCCTTGTGGTGAGCCCTGGGAGCTGTTCATGGCTGGAAGCTGTGCCCTCAGCTCTGCACTTCCCCCAGAGCAGTTTTCAGCCCTGTACAAGTGGCCGAGGCCACCCTGGGCCAGGTGGCTGCCTGGCTCTGCTCCTCCACGGCCATCTGGTCCCTGAGCATCCCTTTGCCTCCTCCTCTGCCATCCCTGGGAGGGCTGGCAGTGCCCCGGGCGGCTGCCCCGGGCTGGCACAGCATCGAGCAGGGTGCGGGTGTGAGGGCAGAGCTGGGGAAGTTGGGCTCATGTTTCAGCTGCTATTTTTATCTGGGAACCCGAGTCTGCCTGCGGTGCTATGCGGAGGCCCCCGGGGGACATGCTGCCTGCCCCAGCTGGAGCCAGATACCATCAGAGCACTACCTGCCCTTCCCTGCCGCCGTGCCAGGTCTCTGGGTATGGGACAGCATCACCTGAGGCTCTGGGACATCCTGCCTGGCCCATGGTGTGGTGTGGCAGGAGGGAAGGAGCCGGGAGCAGCTCTTCAGGCCAGGCTCCCCTTGCCTCCAGCCACTCTGAGGCTGGGAACACTTCATCAGGGCTAACCCCAGAGCCACAGAACAACCTTCTCACACTGCCACCAGGCCACTGCCCCGGTCAGCACCCAGGTGCTGGTGTCCCTTCTCAAATCCATGCCACGGGAGCAGGATGCTCAGCACCCAGGACAGCCCCCAACCCACTGAGTGCTCCGCAGGATCCAGTGCAAAGGCTGTGGGGCTGCACCAGCCTCCTCACTTTGTATTTGTTAAAGCAAAAAAAGTGATTTTGTAGACAGAGCTGCAGAAAAATGAAACGAGCGACCCACGCCTGAGAAGCTCATGTGCAGTTGCAGGTTGGCAGGGCAGGGACCACCCTTACCGACCCCAGAGCTGGTTCCCCGGTGTGGGAATACGTTCCTGGGCAATGACAGGGAGCAAGGGGGCAGAGCTGGAGGAGGTGAGCCCCATGCCGGCAGGCAGCGCCTGCTGCTTTCACTGGGGCGAGAACAGGAGCTGCGGCAGAAAACGGGAATATTAAAAAAAAGAAAAAAAAGAAAAAAGAAAAAAAAAAAAAGGCGTGAGAAAGGAAATCTGAGCGAGGCCTGGAGCAATCTACCCAATCCAGCGGAAACAATGGCCCAGGAAGAAAAACCAGTTCCTACACATAAGGTAGAATAGGCTGGGAACGCTGGAGGAGGGGCAGAGGCTCCCGCTCCCAGCGCAGAACAAGCCGAGCATTATGCGGCTGCGCTGCCCGGGGCACCGTGCCCCTTCCCGGGGGCAGAGACCCCTCGTCCTGCTGGGCTGGCACCCACCCCGGCACTGACAGCCAGCACTGCAGCTCTGCCCTGCGCTGGGGCTCAGTACCCAGGCTGGGCTGGGCTGTGCACTCCAACCGGGCTCAGCATCCTGCAATAACCCACTGGGCTCAGCACACAGGCTGGGATCAGCAACTGGTCTGAGATTAGACCTGAAGACAGGATTAGACCCCAGGCTGAGATTAACCCACATTCTGAGATTAGCCTCCAGGCTGGGCTCACTCCAATGTGGGCTCACCCCCCAGACTGGGCTCACTTCCAGGCAGGATTTACTCCTTGGATGGGCTCATCTCCAAGCTAAGATCACCCCCGGGAATGTCTGATCCACAAACTGAGATCACCCTCAGGATGGGATCATTCCCAGGCTAAGCTCAACCCCAGGATGTACTGATCCCCAGGCTGAGATCAGCTTCAGGATGTGATCATCCCCAGGCTGAGCTCATCCCCACACTAAATTCATCCCCACCCTAAACTCATCCCCAGGCTAAGCTCATCCCCAGGCTGGGCTCATCCCCAGACAGGGCTCACCCCCAGGCAAGGCTGACTCCAAAGGGCTGCAGAGCTGGGCTGAGCTCCCAGCTGGGCTCCCCAGGGCTGGTGGGACACAGGCCCCTGACAGGTGCCTGTCGGGGAAGCAGCACTGCTGCCAGCCTGGCCACCTCCTCACCTCCCCAGATCCCACTGTGGGATGGTCACTGTCTCTCTGGAGAGCACACCCTTGGTTGTGGGATGGGGAAAGTCCAGGCAGATAAACCAGCTCCAGCATAGCCCAGTGGCTGGTCCCCTGCCCTGGCCATAGCCATGGCTGCTATATCCATCCCCTTGGCTGCACGGTGGCACTTGGGATGTGTCAAGGGCTGTGCTCCCTGCAGCTGGGATAGTTTCATTTTGAAGCAGAATCTTAAACTCTACTAAAATCAAAACCACCATCACACTCCTCACCATGAGCTGCAGGGACTTCCCTGCACTCAAGAATTTCAATTCCATCCAGCCCTGTCTCTGCAGATGAGTCCAACTGCCCCCAGACCTGCTCCCACAGTCTCCCCACTCTGGGGACAAGCTCCAGACTTCTGGTGGGCTGAGCAGGATCCATTCCCACAGCTATCCACTGTGAGGGAGCAGGCAGGGCTCCCTGCCAGCCTGACTCCACCTGCCACAAGCCAAACAGTTCTCAGTGCCTCCCAAATCCCACCCTTGCAGGGCCTGGGCAGCCTCCAGGCAAGGAGGCTCCTGCCTGCACCAGGCCCTGGCCTGGCTCTTTGTGCACAGGAGAAGCAGGTCCCCACAGCTGCTCCACGGCATCACCTGCTAGTGCATGAGCAAAGGTGCCATATCAGCCTCTGCCTGCACTGCCTGCACGGCCAGAGCAGGGTGGAGGAAAACAGATCCAACAGGCAGCAATTCTAACCACAGGACCACACTCCCAATTCTTCCTGCCAGCATCCTAATCCCTAGATAACCCCTGGTGGGGGTGGGAGCAATGCTGGTCACCTCTGGGGCCAAAGCTCACCTGGTGTGGCTGTAGGACACACTGTGAGTGAAGGTCCGTGGGCCATGTGCTGCCTCAGATTTACTGGGAATGCTTTGGTGGGACAAGGGTGGAAAACCCACGGATTTTGGTGAGGGCTAGTAGGGTGCCAAGCATCTTTGGAAGGCTCTCCCTGTCCAATACAAGGGCTGACCTTGGGGGTACAGCTTTCCCCATGGGGAGCAGCATGTGATGCTGCACAGCTGTGCTCGGGCAGCATTCCAGCACAGAGGGGCTCACAGGGACCACCATCTCCTTTGAGAACAACCATCTGCATCTCATCGTGAGGGAAAACACCAGCTCTCACACGACTTCTCCAAAAGCCTCTGCCAAAAGCAGTCTCAGAGAAAAGCCACACTAGCTGGTGGGATGGACAGGAGGAAAGCCCTGGGAGCAGTGTGGCGGAAGAGCTGCTGCTGGAGCAGGGACAAACCCCAGGAGACCTCAGGCACTGATTCCCCATGTTCCCAGCCTGACACCTCCTGGATGTGCTAACATGACCCCAGCGTGTCAGTGACATGTGGGGGCCACCATGGTGTGACAGGGGGTGCCCAACACCTCCACGGCTTCTCACCTCAGCAGGGGAGCCAGGGAGCAATCCAGAGCATCATATGTTTGTGTCACACACAAAAAAAAGGTAAAAAGGGGTAATAATGTACAAACGTGGCATTTTTTTAGGCTTTTGCTGGACCCAAGGGAGTTGCTCTCTACTTTTTCAATGGCCAACTGGAAGAGGCAAAGCTGGGGCAGATGGCAGGAGGAGAGATTTGCCTTATCATTGATGGACAGGACGTGGGCAGGTGAGTGGCAGCAAAACTGTAATTTCACTCCACAGAAAAAAATACCTTTGAGTGGAAAATGCTGATGGGCAATTTGTGGAGGTGAAGTTGGGGAAGAGAGGTGTGTGCTCCATTCCTTGCATTCCTCCCCAGCTCCCTCGGCATCCTCCTTCTTCCCCCAGAGGGTAGCTGGGCACTGGAACAGCTCCCCAGGGCAGTGGTTGTGGCCCCAAGCCTGACAGAGCTCAGGGAGTATTTTGACAATGCTCTCAGGCACAGGGCAGGATTGTTGCAGGGCCAGGAGTTGAACTAGATTGTCCTTAAGGGTCCCTTCCAACTCTGTATGTTCTGTGGTTCTGTGGGATGTTGGCTGTGCCCCTCATGGCCCACCCAGTGCCCAAGGGGTGATGGAGAGGGTTGAGGATCCTGTCCTGCCTCCTCACTGCCTCCACCAGATGGGCAAGACTGAGCATCTTCCCTTCCCAGTGCTGGGGCAGAGGGATTCTGAGGTCTGAATCCCACTGGGGTGCAAGAAATGAAATCATTGATCTATGTGGGCAGCACCTTCAGAAACACTTGGGCGAGGGAGCCTCACAGTCAACACTACGTCCCCAGGTGCCATCCTGCTGATCCCCAGCATCCTGCCACGTGCACAGCCATCACATTGCATCCCTATGGCCACACCAGCACAGGGCATCATCCGAACATCCAAGCACAGACAGAGGGATGTCCTCTGCTCCAGAGACACCCCACACTGTTCCCTCTGCTGCAGCACCAGCGCGAAGAGCAGAGGATGAGCCGTGGTGTGGCTGTGCAGCCCCAGCCCCGCAGTGTCCTGGCTCCCTCCCGGGCACTGCGCGAGGGCACCGCGCCAGCAGCTAATGGGAAAGTTCAGGGTCGGGGCGAGCGCGGGGAGAGGCACATAAAGGGCTCTTTGTGCCGCAGGTCTCCCTGGGCTCGGCGTGTACGGGGCAAGCGGCTCAGCAGCAAAATGCAGGCCAGAAATATGACAAGACATCTTTTTCCCAGGCTGCTGTTAAAGTCTAATTAAACATTTCAGCACACTCGAGCACGGGAATGTCTGCTCTCAGGCCTGGGCCAGCTCAGCTGGAAAACATCCCCTCCGGTGCGAAGGGGCTGGTGCAGGTTGACCCAGAAAGATGTTCCTTGGGCACAGGGGGGATGCAAATCCATACATCAGAGTGGGAAACCTGCTCCCATCCACCCTCTCTGGGTCAGAAAGGGTACACTGCTGCCCCCATCTCCAGGGGAGGGGGCCAGGCTGGAGCAGCTGTACAGGCTGTACAGAAGGATCCACCCCAGGCAGCACCACTGCTGGCACTTCTGCTGCTCCCCACCATGAGGGCTGGGAGTCCTGAGTGCAGCAACCCGTGGTGCACAGCCTGGAGGGACAGGAGGCAGCCTCACCCCCCATGCCAGCCCAGTGCAAAGGAAAGCCAAGGAACAGCTGCTCCATGGGTCCTTCCAACACGGAAATTGCTCACTGATGGAGAGAGACCATGACTCTACCTTGCCTGTGTGTGTCCAATGCCTTAGGACAGGTCAGTGACTCTCCAACCCCCTGTCCCACAAGTATTCCACACTGTGCCTCACAGAGCACAGACCACAAGCTCTGTCTTCAGACCTGGTGGGGTTTGGGACCTCAGAGTTCGCATTTCAGCAAAACAGCTTCTTCCCAAACCTCATCACTCTCACAGTCCCTGGGGTTGTTCATTGCTCCCCTCCAGGCCTGGACCATGGTTTGGCTGTGCCAGTGCCTCAGCACCCTCACAGGGAAGAATTCCTTCCCAATATCCATCTTTCCCTGCCCTCTGGCAGTGGGAAGCCATTCCCTGTGTACTGTCCCTCCAGGCCCTTGTCCCAGGTCCCTCTCCTGCTCTCTTGGACCCCCTTTAGGCACTGGAAGGGGGTCTAAGGTTTCCCCAGAGCCTTCTCTTCTCCAGGCTGAACAC
>NW_008692907.1:7688-9444 GCF_000695815.1 Acanthisitta chloris | reverse complement strand
GGGCACAGGGGCTCCAGCCCTTGGACCATCTCTGTGTCCTCTGGACTCTCTCTGGCAGCTCCACATCCTTCTCGTGTTGGTGCCCCAGAGCTGAAGGCAGCACTGCAGGTGAGATCTCACCTGAGCAGGGCACAGGGGCAGAATTCCCCCCTCACCTGCTGCCCACACTGTGGGGTAGAGCCCAGCACACAGTTGTTTTCTGGGTGCCAGTGCACGTGGCCAGGGCATGTTGAGCTTCTCATTTACCCACACCCCCAAGTCCTTCTCCTCAGGGCTACTCTCAATCCCTTCTCCAGCAGCCTATATTTGTGCTTGGGATTGCCCAAACCCAGGTGCAGGAATTTACCTTTGCATCCCACTGGGTTTTGTGGGGGGCAGAGGACAGCCTGGCCCTGATCCCCCAAGAGGTGTTTGCCACTTGTCCACTGTGCTTGTGGGACTCTGCTCCACTGGGGAGGACAGGGAGGCACTGCCACCAACTTCCTGTCACTGCAGGAAGCAGAGCATTCAAAAAGCCAGGAATGCTGGAATTGGTATCCTGACATTTTTTTTTTGAAAAGATCATAAAAGAGCTGAGCCATGAAGCCAGGCACTGCCAGGAGTGAGGAGCCATGCAAAGCAGCAGACAGGGACATGGCAGTTTGAAGATACCCCCTTGGGTCACCTGGATACCCAGGATGACTATGGTGACAGGGAGCTGGCACAGCCCTGTGGGCACCACAGGAGCCAGTCCTCCACGTTATTAAATGCTCACTTTGGCCATGAGTTGCAGCAAGTCCTCAGCACCTTGTTTCTAGCAGACACAGATTATATCCCCCCAAAACCCCACCCCTGACACTCTGGCATCTGACCCAGCCTTGTGGAGGGGACATGGTAGCACTGAGCTGCTGCTTTGCAGCATCTCTCATCCCACCTGAGCATTGTCCAGTGGGACAGGCAGTGCTGGGGACTGAGGAGCTGCTGGTTTCCCATGTGAAACCTCAGAATCTGAACCAGGTCACCTAGGAAAGGGTTACTCCAAAAATGTGCCATTTCTGAGACCAGTAAGTAGTGGGAAGGTGTTTGCCCTGCAAGGCTCAGAGTGGAGTGACAGCCCAGGCAGTGACACTTGTAATTTGGCATCCCATGGGGTGGAATTTGGCAGAACTGGTCTCTCCTGCTCTGAGGACATTCCAGTTCCCTGCACTGGCAGTCTGAATTGAACTCCCACAATAGATAGAGCAGTTGGGGATTTAATCCAGCTCACCCCCCCCTGCACCCCAGTTAGACAAGCAGCAGCAGTAGCTCCTGAGGGAGGCTTCACCCTGCCCCAGTGAGGCTCCAGCCTGCAGCTAGCACCAGCACTGTGGCTCATGACACTGTGCAGGCAACTGTCCCTGGGAACCTTGACCCTGGTGTGGGAGCTGCACTCACTGGACTCTATCACCCCTGAGAAAACGCAACACTGATCTGTATCTGGTCCCACCCGGGGTGGTGGCTGACAGCTCTGGAGGGGACCACAGCCACGTGCAGGGCTGTCCTCAGGTGCCACACACTCACAGGGTTTGTCACCCTCCTCCACTGCAGCAGGATGGGGTGGATTTAGGAAAAAATCTTGACTTTTCTAGGAAAAGCAAGGCAACAGGGCCCTTAAATCCTCCCTGCACTGCCCAGGCTTTGTGGGACATCTCTGCTCTCGAATCCCGATGCACTGAGGATGCCGCAGGTGGCACTGCGAGCCCCAGACCTGGCACAGCCACCGCTGGCAGGGGACCAG
>NW_008692907.1:7158-7369 GCF_000695815.1 Acanthisitta chloris | reverse complement strand
GAAGGGAAAAGGTTCCCAGGGCGAAGGTGTTAAATACCCTTCTCCCGTGCTGCTGTCACCTCGCGGTCCCCGGGGTGTGAGAATCAGACTCTATTATCCCCTCATTAGGAACTAACATACTGTACTAACCTTTTCACATGAAAGCTACGCTCTGATCGCCAACAAAAGCCGACGCTTGGTTCCCAGGAGTGGGAAAAACCCAACCCCGCGG
>NW_008692907.1:367-7057 GCF_000695815.1 Acanthisitta chloris | reverse complement strand
CCGAGGCGAGGAGAGGGTCTCTTCCAGACCCTGAGATGGACGGGGACCCCCCTGCCTGTCCCTCCCTGCAGAGGGGTGGACGGAGCTGCGGGTGGGGGTGCAAGGGGGACTCGCTCCCCTGGGGTTTATGCTGCAGGGAACCCTTCCCCACCAGGGCATGGCTGTCCCCTGGATAGGGGTCCCTGGGCTGGTAGACCCTCATCAGCTCCCCCAAGCTCCAACCGAGCAGTTTGCAGGGCTCAGGCTGGTTCTTCCCAAAGCAGGTTGGGAATTGCAATCTCTGAAACTCCCACTCCTCCCAAGCTTCCCTGAAAGGTGGAAAGCAACGCTGGGCTGGGAAAGCATCACCAGGCCATGGAAAAGCCCATCTGCACAACAGCCGAGCCCGCGGGCAGCACCCAGAGGGACCAGATGAACACTGAGCACAGCAGTGCTAGCCTCCCTGGGAACATGGCAGCAGCAGGGATGGGATGTGCATCACCTGGCACCCTGACTCCCTACCCCAGACGCTGGCAGACATCGCCCGAGATGAACAGTTGGGGCAGCATCCTCCTCACTCAGGTTTTTAATTAACTGTGACCTGCCTGGAGCAACAGTTTGAGCTTCTGCCCATCACAGCTGCCTGATGCTGAGATAAAGAAGGGGCCAGAGAAGAGGTCCTGAAATGAAGAGTTTTCCTGGTTTCCTCACATTTAGAATATCTGCTCTGCTCCATTTTTGCCTGGAGACCTCTGGCAGCTCAGGGGAGAGAGTTTGAGAGGGGCCCAAGGCCACAGGGAGTGCTAAATGTCTGAGGAGTCCCACACTCGAGGACACATCCCTGACTTCCCCCCCGGCTCTGAGGCTCCACAAATTTCAGATTCACTTATTGCCTTGTAGCCTTGGCCCATTCCACACTTCAAACAAGGAAAGCAGGAGGAAGGAGGGATGTGAGCCCACTTTTTTCCTCTTCCCCTCCTCTCTATTCCTTCCCTGCCTGCCTCCGCTTGCAGCCACCTCTGAAAGCAGCTCCTCCCTGATCCCACAACTTGCCTGGGGTTGTGGAACTCCCAAAAGGCTGGGGTAATTTTCCAGTCCTCCAACTAGTCACTGGCCCCACTGGCATGGGGCAGGGATGGGGTGACCCTCTGCCCCCCCCAGCTCCACTGGTGGGTCCCATTGTAGAGAGGCAGGTGGATTTTGATGGCACACACATGTTTATTGGCTCCTGGCCTCAGCCCACTCAGCTGTTTCACACAGGCATCCAGCAACAGCTTCCAGAGCTGTCTCACAGCCATGGATGCCCAGAGGTGCCACTGGCATCACACACTGCTGTGCACAGTAATTGAATCAACGCTGGTGAATCGCCTTGGTACTTCCTGGCTGCTCCTCTGTGGATGGTGCAGCAGCCCAGGGTGGCCTGCAGCACACACAGGGCCTCTCCTGGGCTGCTCTTTTTGGAGGGTCATTTTTCCTCTCGGTTGCTGCAGACAGATTTGGGTCATCGGGTTTGATCTAAACATGTCAGGGGACTAGAATTCAGGGGGAAGCAGAAGCACCACAATGCAGATTGTGTCCCAGTGCAATTCCAGGCTGGTTTCAAACCTTCTTGGTTCACTCTTAGTGTCCTGGGAAACCTGGGACAGGTGCCTTGTCCTTGCAGCAGCAAGGGCAAAGCCTGCCCTGCACAGTCATGTGTCCATGTGACGGGGACAAGCATGTGAGCGAGCTGTCACCACCTGTCTGTGGTTCAGAAGGACCTTTGAGCCAGGAATCGAGCCAAGGCCACGGGCACTAAGCTTCGTGCCAGGTGAGAAGTGATCCTTATCCAGCGGCTGGGGTGGATGAGGCAGGAGGGAGAGCTGGGGCAGAGGAGAGGCATGGAGCTGAGCTGGTACCTTTGTCCCTCAGGCCATCGTTCCCAGGCTTTCCAGTGCCACCTGAATCCCACAGGTCCTGAAAGGGTTGGTGTTTTCCAGCGAGGAGCAGGCAGAGCACTGTCAGACTTGCTGTAGCTGGGAAAGAGCAGCTGAGAGAGTTTGTTCTGTGCCTTGATCCTGACCCAGCTCTCCAGAGCAGCTCCCCAGCTCCAGGCATCCAGTGCACTTGGGTCCAGTGTGGGAGATGCACAGTGTGGTCCCCAGGGTGGGTGACAGCCCTGGACCTGCTGGGACAGCATCCAGGAGACACAAATGGAGAGGGGGTTTAGAGGGAGGCTCCAGATTTTCTGCTTCCCTACCTGAGGTCTGCCTGAACCCAACCAAAGAGGTCCAGGACCAACCAAGCCACCCTGAGGCAGTGAAAATTCACTGCAGACATAACATTTTAAGCTGAAACAAGTGATTCCACCCATTTCTCAAATCAGTCCGTGCAGGGATGAGTGCATTGCAGTCTAGGCCATGCAGAAGCCAAGCTGGAGACCTCTAACCTCTCATCATCATCCCCACCCAACTCCGTGGGTCCCTGAAGCCTTGCTGGTCCCCACAGCCACGTCAGGGCCCAGTGCCCTGTCCCTCACTGCCCTTTGCTAGTGGCCATATACAGTCAGGGCCCCTTTCCACCACAGGTCCTGCAGCCTGGCAAAGCTCTGGGCACACAGGGCAGGGCTGGAGGATAAAACCCTCTGAACTCTGCCTGAGCTGCTGGGATGAGCAGACTTGTGGATTGCCCTGGGAAAGAGATCTGGAGGGAGCAACTGAGTGGGAGCTGCGCCTGTCCAGCCTCATTTCATGGATACCTGTGAGGTTGTGCTCTTCAAAGCCACAGCCCAGGCTTTTGCACAAGACATGATACACAGAAATAAAAAATGGACCTTCACCAGGTGCTTGGGGATAATTTTTTTGGGGAAGCAGTTTGCCATTTCGTTTTGGGGACTCAGCCTCAAAACCCAAGGCAAGTCAAAGCCCAGACATCTGAATGTGAGGCTTCCTGGGGACGGTATGGGTGCCCATCTGCCACAGCAGCAGCCTCTGCTCTCACTGCTCTGCAGGAGCCACTGAGGACACACTGCTCCAAAGCAGGAGGTTAGCTCTGGAGCAAGGATGCTCTCATCTTTGGCAGCTCAGGGGACACCCGCTTGGCTCGTGGCAACTTCAACTGCCCCTAGGGTTTCTCTCCTGCACCTCTGTCCTCATCCGCCTGGCCTGCCCTTCTTTGGCTGGCTCTTTCATCGCCAGCCAAACGGGCTGAGCGCTCTGTCCCCGGCACGGGCTGGGGGGTCAGGGCTGGTCACCTCTGCAGGCACTGGCAAAGTGCTTGGAACCCCCAAAATGTCACAGAGTCACAGAATATTCAGACTTGGAAGGGACCCAGGAGGATGATCAGCCCAACCCCTGCCCTGCACAGGACACCCCAACAATGCACCCTGTGCCTGAGAGCATTGGCCAAACACTCCTAGAGCTCTGACAGCCTTGGGGCTGTGACCACTGCCATGGGGAGCTGTTCTAGTGCCCAGAGACCCTCTGGGGGAAGAATCTTCTCCTAATATCCACCCTAACCCTCCCCTGACACAGCTCCAGCTGTTCCCTGGGGTCCTGCCGCTGCTCACAGAGAGCAGAGCTCAGAGCTGCCCCTGCACTGCCCCTTGGGAGGAAACTGTATATAGCCCTCAGTCTCCTCCAGGCTGAACAGACCAAGTGCCTCAGCCACTCATCATAGGACTTCCCCTCAAGGCCCTTCACCATCTTTGTTGCCCTCCTTTGGATGCTCTTTAATAGCTCTAATAGTATTTGCCATTCTCAGATGCCTGCAGAGAAACTGAGTCACCAGGATTCCTCCTGGGTTTCCCAGCAAGTCAGACTATGCCAGGCTGGCACCTGCTCTTCTATGATTCTATGAATTCTATGATTCTATGATTCTTGCTCATATTGGCTCAAACTCAGCTCATTTCTGTGAACTGCTCATGCAGAACCAGCCCGTGGCCCCCCAGCAGGCAGGTGTCTCTGTGCCTGGGCACTCCTGACTGTGGGTTTCCAGGTGGTTCCCAAAGGAACCATCCCAGCCACCCACCCCAGGTGGGAGGGAAGCTCACCATCATCCTAACAAACAACCTGCAGCTCACAGTCCAGCCAAAGTTTAGCTATGGATTCTAGTATAAAGGTGACAAGGCTTAGTTGTCACCACGCATGCCAGGGTGTCTGAGCACTGAGGCACTTCTGCAGCAAAGGGTAGAAGGGTAGCAAATCTTTACGAGCAACATGAAACAAAGTGCCTGATGGGTATGAACTGGTATGAACTGGAAAGGAAGCACAGGTAGTTAATGGGAATAGCTGGGAGAGAAGGAGAACAAGGAATGGAAAGAACAAAACAGAAAATTAGGAAGACAAAGAAATAGAATAATGGGGGAAAGGGAAAGGGAAAAGGAAAAGAGGAAGAGGAAAAAGAAGAGAAAACAACAGTTTTATGTGAAGCACCCTGGCTCCAGGACTCCCATGTGAGCCCAGGCTGAGCACTGCCCCATGGCAGGCACGAGCCACCAGTGTTGGCTGCACCTGGCAGCAGCTCTGCCCCGAGGGGAGGGCTGTGGCCCAGGCTGAGCTCCTGCCAAGCAGCACCACTGTGTGCCCTGGTCTGCAGGGAGCAGGGATGGGGCCATCAGAGAGAGTACCCCTGGGACAGGCAACATGTGGATGTGTGGCACCAGGACACGTCAGCATGAAACTGCACCCAAACAGCCAGGAATTAACACAAAGAGCTTTCACACCAGCAAACTTCTTCCACGGAGAGCCAAAGGGATAAGCTGTGGGAACAGAGCCCCTTGAGGGCCAGGGAGGGGTCAGGACCGAGGGAGGGTTGCAGGCAGCAGAGTCACTATGGCACATGGGGCTGTCCCCAGTGAGTGTCACAAGCTCAAACCATGGTGAGGTTGGGATGCTGGGGTGAGGAGAGCCCTGGCAACACGGCCCTCACCAGGCTGAGCCAGCCCTTCACGAGGAAGGTGTCCATGCCTGAGCAGGACCCATCCACCTGTGTTGCCTGTCCTGGCTGATATGTCCCACACAAGGATGGTTAGAAGTGCCTGGAGTTTGCCCCATGTGTCTTCATGAGTTCCAGCAAGGCATCCCAGGGAGCCCTTGTGTGCCTGCCTGCTTTCTGGCTGTTCAAATCATGGAATCACAGACAAGTTTAGGTTGGAAGGACCTTAAAGCTCATCCAGTTCCACCCTCTGCCATGGGCAGCAACACCTTCCACTAGATGAGGTTGCTCCAAGCCCCATCCAACCTGGCCTTGAACACTGCCAGGGTTGGGACAGCCACAGTTTCTCTGGGCAACCTATGCCAGTACCTCAGTGCCCTCATTGTAAAAAAACCTCTTCCTTTTATCTAATCTAAATCTCCCTTCTTTTAGTTTTAAACCATTACTCCTTGATGTGTTGCAACAGGCCCTGCTAAAAAGACTCACCCCATTCCCATTCCAATCCCCATCCTCACCCTCATTCCTATCCTCATGCCCATCCCCATTCCCATTCCAATCCCTATCCTCACCATCATTTCTACCCTCTTTCCCATCCCCGTCCTCATGCCTGTCCCCATCCATACACACTCCCAGGCTCCCCAAGGACACCCTGGCTTTGCCAAGGGCTGACTCAGCATGGGAATGGGCAGGCTGCACGGTGGCTTGGTGGGTCCCTGTCCTCAGGCACACACAGAGCCTAAGAGACACTTCAAGCAAGGCCCCATAAATGAAGCCAGGTGGTGACTCGCTCCTTCCACCCACCAGGAAGGACCCAGACCAGCTGACAATCCAGCTTCTCGGAAGTCATTCCCACTTTTTTTCACAGCTCTCTCAAACAAACCCTGGCTGCTGCCCAGTCCTAGCAGAGCCACACTGCCCCTGCAGCTCCTAGACTCCCAAGTGACCTCCAGGAATATTTCCACAGCTGCCCACACAGATTTCCCAGGAAGCACAGTGTGCATCCTCAGCAGTGAAGCAGCAGCCACAGTCCTGCTGTCCCCCTGGGCTGCCCCATTTCTGAGGGGTAATCCCAGCTCATAGTGAAGGCTTGTTTTCCCCTCTGATGTGGCAGAATGCAGCCACAGGACCTGCTGGCAGCAAATATTTACTGCTCTCCCCCTTTTCCTCCCTGCTGGACACGAAGCCTCTTGGTCCACATCCACTTGGATATGGCTGTTTAGACCATTTGGCTCTGACTTGTTTGAGCTTTTGGGGGTGGCTTTGGAGTCACCCCCACCCTGGTGATGCCTGTGAGGACCCCACAGGACGTGGTGCTGGAGCCTTTGGCAGCAAAACTGAGCTTCAAGAGGAGGAGTGAGGGCTGGGATCGAGTCCCAGCCCTGTGCGCAGCTCCTTGTCCGAGCCGAGCGCTGGTGGATGAGCCACGCAGATCCCAGCCAGGACCAGTCGCAGGGTTCAAGGTCACCTGCAGCTCCTCGCCGCCAGGTCAGCGGGGGGAAGGCGGAGGCGTGCTGCAGGGATTTTCCCAGCAGGCTCCCTCCCTGGCACGCCGCCTGTCCCCAAATGCTCTGCGGCGCTGCTCCGCCTCGGCGCCAGATGTGAAGCAGCTAAGCTTCATTTGTCTGCTCCAGCCAGCTCCACTGCACAGTCCACAGTGCTCAGCCGGGACACTCCCTGCCTGGCCACTTCCCGAAAAGAGGGTGTCTCAGACCAGTTCCAGACCCTTCTCCCACCTCAACTGTGGAGACTCAAGCTGTCAGGATGAGGGATGCTCAACCCATCAGCAGGTGTGAGGTG
>NW_008692907.1:0-227 GCF_000695815.1 Acanthisitta chloris | reverse complement strand
CACTCCCTCCTTCTGGGAAATTTCCCTGATAACGCTGGGGGCTCAGATAAAGAAAACCACCCTCCACATTCCCACCCAGCTGTCTGCCGGAGCATCCGTCCCGCCTGGCCCCGGCTCTCCGGGCAGCGTGGGGATGGTTTGCACCAAGGTGCAGAGCTCTGGTCCCGCACACAGCACAGCTCCTGGGGACCCTCTGAGCATCCCTCCCGCACGGGGCACGGCTGGGA
>NW_008692906.1:801-1504 GCF_000695815.1 Acanthisitta chloris | reverse complement strand
AAACTTGTGCCACCAGGGACAAAACTTCATTGTTTTTTTTATACATTCCTTCCAGAGATGGGTGGTCAATATTATTACAATTAGTTCTAAAAAAATCATTGGCACGTCCCCTTCCTCAGCTTGCACATCCCCCTCCTCAGCCGGCATGTAGTGGCCCTTGAGGGCATACTTCCCCCATTACTTCCAGAGATGGGTGGTCATTATTATGACGACTAGTTCTGAAATCGTTGTCACCTTCCTCAGCCGGCACTTAACGGTCCTTTAGGGCATACTTCCCCTTTATTCACTCATCAAGCACTCCCTGGCCCTTTAGAGCTTTCTTCCCTTTGTCCACTAGTCAGGCATTCCCTGGCCCTTTAGGGCTTTCTTCTCCTTATCAGAATCATAGAATCAATCGGGTTGGAAAAGACCTCCAAGATCAAGTCCAACCCTATTGTGGATACTAGACGGTGGCACCAAGTTGTTGAGGCCCTTGTGAGGAACAGACTACAGCACACCAATATAATGCTCTGATAGCCAATTTTATTTTTGTCGCCTAACAGTATTTATAGTATAAAGTCTCCTGTACATGCAGCCACGTGCTGATCATGCAACTTTTGATTGGTTGCTCTGCTTTCTCCACGCATACAATTCTCACTTAAGATAGGTTACAATTTTAAGCTGCATCCCGCTCTCACATCCTGGGAAACTGATAGCAAGGATT
>NW_008692906.1:0-204 GCF_000695815.1 Acanthisitta chloris | reverse complement strand
TCATGTCTGATGCTATCTACATCAGTCATTAATTCAGCAATCATTTGGGAAGTGAGGCTGAATTGTTTTATGCTCCAACATGCTGATTTTTTCAGGTTGTTGTAATTGTGTCCTGCTGCAGCTCCAGGTATTAAAAAGGCTGTAGCAACAAAAACACTGGTTGTAACAAAAGAAACATCTCTACAAGTCTCATCAAAGTGTCTA
>NW_008692905.1:40847-48132 GCF_000695815.1 Acanthisitta chloris | reverse complement strand
CACAGCCCTCGGTGGAGGGGAAGGGGCTGTGGGGGCTGTGAGGTGCCTGGTGCCAGGGAAAGTCTCAGGTCATAGAATTTTAGAGGTTGGAATGGATCTAAGAGATCATTCAGCCCCAGCCCCCTGCCCTGGTCAGGGACACCTCCCACCAGACCAAGCTGCTCAAGGCGTTATCAAGACTTACTAGCATTTTTAAAGGTGATTTAAAGATTAATTTAAAATGCCCAAAAGAGGTTAAAGGGGTGGTCTGCCTGAACCTGCCGAACTAGGTTAACCTGGACTGGGACATTCCTGTGTCCCTGGTGGTGTCTGAGCTTTGCTGGGTACTATAAAAATGAGCTTAACAAGCCCACTGAGGTGCTCTTGGCTGCAGAAGCAGGACAGGGCACCTCTGGGTGTATTTCAGGGTGGTACTTGTATCTCAGTGCAAGTTTGGGGTGTATCTCCTCTCAAAGAGGAAATCCCATGGGATGAGAGACAATTGCCTCCCCTTATTTTTTTTTTTTTTTTGCAGACTACTGGAGCAAGATGTGGAGGCTTTGCCCTTTTATTAGGAAAAGCCTTTGGAAAATAGCAGCAGTTAGGATCTCTTCTCTCTGGCAATCAGTGACAGGACCTGAGGGAATAGCCTGAAGTTGTGTCAGGAGAAGTTTAGGCTGGATATCAGGAGAAGGTTCTTCCTCCAGAGGGTATTTGGGCACTGGAACAGCTCCCTAGGGCAGTGGTTACAGCCCCAAGCCTGACAGAGCTCAAGGAGTGTTTGGGCAGTGCTCTTGGGCACAGGGTGGATTGTTGGGATGTCCTGTGCAGGGCAGGAGTTGGACTGATGATCCTTGTGGGATCACTCATGCTATTCCATGATTCTCTGCACAGCCCTGAGGATCAGGGCAGAGGTGTTGAGCTCTAGGTACCTGCCCAGAACATGTTTGTTGATGGGAGCTGAGAGTTACTGGATGGCCCAAAGTGTCAGGAAAAAGCTTGGAAACGCTAACTTCACCTCCTGCTTGAGTTGGCTGTGGGAGTTAAGACCTCCGGGAGCCAGTTCATGCTCAGTTTGTTCCTACACTGAATCCTTGGCCTTTCAGATGTTCAGTTTTATGTGTTCTTGGAATTCTGTAGATCGAATCTCCTCAATTGCGAGGCAGTGTGGTGTTTAAATCAGGGGAGGGAGGGTGGATGAGGCATGTGCTACCTTGTTGCCTTCAAATAGAGAGGCTGTGGCTGATAAATGCTGAGGTTCCTTTAGGTAGTGCTGACTGCAGCACTAATTAAACGTGGGGCTTATGCGATATATTGGTGTATTAAATTGGATTAGCAGATTTGCTGCATGGTAATGTGCTGCTCCTGTTTTGGGGGGATGGGTAGGAGCTAACATCAAGGTGCATCTTAAATCCTCAAGGGTTTAAAGAGGGTGGAATAAATTTCTGTTAAACCTGTTGTAGTGTTTGATATGAAAAGTGTTTTCCTCAATTACCTGAACATATATGTGTGATGAGCCTAAAATAGACAATAGCACACAGGAACCAATGAACTGCACAAATCACACAGCATATGGTAAGGATTTCTAACTTATATATTGATTAACTGCATTTTTTTCCCAAGGAAGTGTTCAATTTATGCGTGTGTGTATCTGCTAGATGAGCTTTATAAAGGATGGGATTAGTAATATCATTAGTCTGAAAGCCGAAAACACCAGTGTGGGTTGGATGCTTTGCTAAAAAGGAATAAATACATTGTCTGTGATTGGTACGTTTGTAAGTGAGGTTTGTGCTAAATCTCTTCGATGTATGTTACATCCTTTAGGCTCTGTCCTGCACTACTGTGATTAAAGCAAACCATGCTGATTTTGCATGTAATTATTAGAGGAATTGACACATGACAGAACAGCCTTCAAAATCTTCTAGTTCTTAAGGGTTTGTTTCTTAAGGCAACATGGTGCCTTCCATCATCGCCAGGTTTGGGTGCACGAGGCTCTGTTCTGAGAGCATGTTTTTTTGATGTTCACTTCTGATGTACTTTGGAGCACAACAGAAAAATGCTTAGACTGATCACTTGGTTTTCTACCTTTGTTGAACTTTTCTGATGTTCTCAGGCATTGAAGTAAGTGATCTGTGTTAGGTGATAGCACAAGTTTTGCTTTATGTGCACTCATGTTTAAAATAACAGAATGCCAGACTAGTTTGGGTTGGAAGGACTTAAAACTCATCCAGTTCTGCCCCCCTGCCATGGGCAAGGACACCTTCCACTAGCCCAGGTTGCTCCAAGCCCTGGTCAACCTGACCTTGAACAGGATCAAGGCAGCCACAAAATATATGTTGTCTTTCACATTTTGTTTTCCATAAGTGCTGAATGAGTTTCTTCACTGGGTTACTAAGGAATAGTGAAGGTTTTCCAATTCATTTCAGCGACTGGATGAAAATCCTATCCAAAATTGATCTTTTGTTGAGTCATTCAGTCCTTTTCTGTATTGTTTTACCTTGTGTCCCTGGCTGTAAATGTCCAGTCATTGAGCAGAAACAATATTATGTATTTTGAGATTGATGACAACTCAGATTATCAGTTGTTTAACTAATTGCCATGTGATTATATTTAATATACTACAGTTTTGAGCAGGAGATAAGCTTCAGAGTAGAGCAAGTTGCTAAATAAATGAATGTTGTTTGCTTTGTGCAGCATTTTTACACACAGCAGTTTTTAGATTGTCCCCACAGTCTTTGAGTCACTTGTTTTTTCAGTATTAAGTAATAAAAACTTGATTCCTTGATCACTCTTGAAGCACAACTATTTCCTAACACCTTTCTGGGATTGATCACCCAAACCAGTTTAATGAGAAGTAAATTAGTGATGTCATTGAGTAGCAGATTTGGAGTCTTTGGAGTGACACTGAGCAGAAACCTGTGGCCTTTCATACATCAGTATATTTTAACTGCGGTGGGTTTCTTCTAATAAAAGAAAACACTGCTTTCTTTGCTTAATTTTTTTACAATAAGTAATGTATTTTTTGGTAACTACCTTAGATTGGGCACACTGAACAGAATCCTGGAATGGTTTGGGTTGGGAGGGACCTTAAAGCTCATCCTGTTCCCCCCCCTGCCATAGACAGCGATACCTCCCACCAGCCCAGGTGGCTCCAGGCCCCATCCAACTTGGCCTGGAACACTTCAAGGGATGGGGTATAAAATCCATGCAGGATTTTATAGCAGTTAAATCCAGACATAACTCCAAGTTTATTTATTTGTCCCTGTGCAGTATGGATAGATATTAAAAAATCCAGCTCTTGTCTGTGTGTATTATTGGAAAATCCGGAAGGAAATGTTGAACTTGCTTGCAGTTTTGTTGGAATTAACTAACAGGATTCACAAGTACTGAAAGCTGATGGAAAGGGGGTAAAGGACTGGCATTTTTTTTCCTTTAAAACAACAAATTTCAGCACTAGGGAGTAACTAGTATTCTGGTAATATTGGATTGGAATCATGATGATTATTTATGATGATTAATTAATGGTTACACTACCAAAATAACTTGGTGTGGCTTTTCCAGTCCTAGGACTGCAAGTAGGGCAGAAAAGGAAGAGACATTGCAAACTTTGGCAGATGTCACTTTCTGCTGTGATTTCCACTCTGGTTCTCCTAAGAGTCAAGAGTAATAGAATAATTTGGATTGAAAGAGATCTCAGGAAGCCATAGTCCAGTCTCCTGTTGAAAGCAGCATTGGCACTGAATTCCAACCAGGTTGCTCAGGGCTTTGTGCAGTCAGACCTTGCAAACCTCCAGGGAAGGTGATGGCATTACCTCTCTGGGCAACTTGTTCCAGTATTTGACTGTTCTCATGATGAAATCTTTTTCTCTATGTCACATTCAGGTTTCTCATTGACTCATACTGGAGCCAGATTGGAAATTATAACAGAATTAGGGCAGCAACTGGGTTTTTATATTTTGCTTAATATGTACCAAGGGGAAAATACAAGTTGGTCTTAGGACTGGCTTAAAGAAATGTTTCAGAAAAGCAGTATGTGTGTGTGATCTGTGCTTTGCATCAAGACCTGAGCAGTAGAACTTGATTTGTTTCACTTGTGTCTTGTCAGATTGTGCTATTGCTCAATTTCAAATAATTTCTTGTCCTCAGTTCAGTGTCTGCCAGCACCAAATATTACTTGCAAAGATCACCTTGGCATAGAAAAAGTCTTTACAGGACTTGAAGTTGGATTTTACAAGCCTATCGCGTGTCGCAATGTGTAAGTACTCACTGGGTTTTGTGTTCGTCTTTGCTTTCACACTGATGTTTTTCTAAGGTTGAATGATATGTTGACAGAAGGAAAAAAGAAGTAAAATGGAACCATACACATATTGTCCAGTAGTTAATCTTCCAGTAAACACTGTAAGTGGTCTAAGGGTACAACACAGAGTCACAGAATGGTTTGGGTTGGAAGGGACCTCAAAGCTCATGTTGTTCCAATCCCCTGCAGTGGGTAGGGACACCTTCCACTAGACCAAGTTGCACAAAACATGAATGTTTATAGGTAAATCTGTCCCTGCCTTGGACACTTTGTTTAGTTATGTTTGTGTCTTTGCTCTGCCTTATTATTTTACCTTTGCTTTACTTAGTACTTCACCCTGGCAACATTTTGCCCCAAATGCTTAGGCTACATTTCACATGTGCTGAAAATCAGTACACTTACTACCTCTCCATCCCTTCCCTGACAGCCCCCACTGCACACAGCATCAGGGAGCTGATCTGGGTTGGAGATAACTTGGATCAGTTCCTAGTCTGAGTCACAGTACAGTGGCTTCAGGAGCTTGTGCCAGCACAAGGATGAGGGTGACTCAAGGATAAAAGCGAGAGGAGAAAGGAGGGCAGGATTGGGCTGTGCTGTTTGGTGGCAGCACTGGTTCATGCCAGTTTAAAGTGTGCCTGTAGCTGCAGCTGAGGTTGTAGTATGCATGAATATTGGGGGAGCTTCATCTCTCTCCAGTTCCCCCCCAAAATCTCTATGAGAGGAATTGTTCCCTATTTTTACACCTTTGTGTTTAATCAAATCCTCCGTGTCTGTTAAGAGGCTGTTTCTGGAACATGAAAACGATGGACAGAGATTTTCCAAAGCACATTGTGAGCAGTGGAGAGCTCTGGATAGCAATAACTGTTCCAACTGGCCAGTGCTAATGATCAACCAACACCTGTCAGTACCATTTGTTCCTCCTTTTTCTGGGGCTCGTGCTGGAGCCTTTTGTCCTGTTGGAATCTTTGGAAATTAAAACGCCAGTAATACTGGGGATTCCTTATCACTCTAGTGGGCACATAACCCTGGTGTGATACTTACTGCTCAGTAACTTGCCTAACTCAGAAGTATAGCTCTGCCTCATAGTTTTGTAAATATTTTCTCTGTATTTAGTCTTATCAGCAGTCAAAGCTCAGAAAACTGAAGAAAACATGTTATTATATCTAATCAAATTTAAATGTGACTTCAGTCACATTTTTGTCCAGAAACAATTGAGTTTCAGTCCCATCTGTGATGGGGACTGAGAAGATGAGCTATACTAGTTTAATAAAATTGCTTTCTCTTTGGATTAGAAGGTAATTCTTATGTTTGGAGTTTTTTGTGTACGTATATTTTTGGCTTAATGCATTTTTATGTGTAGCCTTTCTTCATTAATTTCATTTATTAATTAAAAGCCAGGCCTGTAGGCGGAAAAAATGTCATCCTTCTTACAATGTCTTTTACTTGATCATGACTATTATTTGTGATGATTAATCAGTGGTTACACTACCAAAAGAACTTGCTGTGGCTTTTCCAGTCCAAGGACTGCAAGTATGGCAGAAAAGGAAGAGAATACTTTTTGGGCTGAAAACTCCAGTAAAATACAACTGTGAAAAGAAAGAGCTACACAATCATGTCCTTGGTAAAGTCCCCAAACCAGTTAAAAATGGCAGCAGGATTAACATCACCATCCTTCATCTGTACCCTTCTTTAAAAGTGGTTCAATAGACCTTTTATCATCCACTTTGAGTATTACTTAAGTGTTGGAAACATTATTTTAAGTAGGAAGCTCCATCTTAAAATCCTAACAATAGCCCTGCCCTTTCTGCTGCTTTTTGGAGATTTTCCAGCACCTTATCTGAGTTTTGATGGGAACTGTAACTGTCTCCTGGCAGAAACAACTGGACGTCATTTAACTAGAAAATTACTTCGAGAAAGCATCTTCCCACAGCAGGATTGTCCTAGCATGGGGACAGTGGGTTCATCTCTATCCTCAGCTTCTGGAAAGGACAAATCAGCTAGTTGTCCTTAGCCAAAACTGTGATCTAGCAACAGTCCAGATGACAGATCCAGTTATTTTAGAGCAAGACCAGGAGATGTTCTGTCTTTGTGTACATGGATGTGTTTAAGTTCATTTGCTCCTCCAAGGAAAAGACTACAAGTGCTGAAAAAGTTGCTCCAACAAAAGTTCTGGCAGTCAGGATTGCTTAGGATTGGCTTTACTTTGATGGTTTGGAGGCAGATCTTATTTTTTGGCCAAATTCTAGACTCCCCCAGACTGCCACTCTATCATGTATTTTGCTTAATATGAACAGACCCTGATGCTGCAGACTTCAAGTGTTGCCATTCAGGAAAGGAGTGCAAGAAATGCTTCTCTGTGAAATTCATGAGGTTCAGTGTGGAGAGGTGTTTGAGCAGAGCTAAGAGACCCTGCAAGAGTGGCCTACAGCAGTACCTGCTATTATCAGCTGCTGTGGAAGAGCTTAAAGGAAAAGTTTTTCATATGTCATCTGGAAGAAAGTTACACAGAAAGTAAAAAAAAAATTGGATGAGACTGAGAAGCAATAAAAAAAATCAGAAGAGGAACTGAAAAGAAATTGCGTCTTTTGCCCAATTGTAGAATTTGCCCAAGATGTGTCATTTTCTATTTACTGGTTTAGTCTTTGGTGCATATTTTTATTTGAAGGAGTAAGGCAAAGGACACACAGGAGTGGCTGCAGCCTTGTTACAGTATTCTCAGGCGTCCACTTCATTCTGGATTTCTTCTGCCTGTCAGTTTGATGTTGCCTAAGCTGCAGACTGCTCTGCTGTTAGAAGCATAGGCAAGTGCTCAGTTTATTGCTAGTTTTGATCAGGAGCATCTCAAATTAAACCCTGTCCCATTTCTTTATGTAACGGCACTTTTTATGCTTTAGTGTCCTTGGAGGGCTGTTGACACTTTGTAGTTGATAAACAATTTCCAACAGTTTACCTCAACTTTGAAATAAACCCATTAATGTTCTTTACAGTGGAAACAAGGCAGTCCTACAG
>NW_008692905.1:34808-40828 GCF_000695815.1 Acanthisitta chloris | reverse complement strand
GCCCAGTGTGTTCTGTGTTGCTAATAAACACCAAGTAATAAATACTGAGGTAAGAGTAATGATTTAATCACTTAATGTTGCCATTAAGTTTTAAAGTCACTAAATGTAGATAATAAGCAAAAAGGTAGATCTTTATTTGGCATTGAAAATGCTTAATAAAGGTGCTTGGACTTTTGTCAGCTACTGTCTCTCTGAAACTCTATGTTTTATTCAACTGTCAAGCAAGAGTTTAATTTGGGCCTCTTAAATAAATGCTGGCAGATAGTAGTGCATGTATCAAAACAGTGAATTATTGAATATTTTTAAGTTCTAATTACATTTGGGTTTGCTTTTCAGCAGCTCTTGTTCACCGAGGCAGCAAGTTCCTCTGTTGAGAGCTATATGTTTTTAGCTCCCTGATTAGTGCAGAGCTCACGTCAGCAGGGACTGGAGTTACAGGTGGTTGGGTGGCTGCATCCCTCCAGCCGTTGGCAAGAATGATAACAATTAGGATAGATCTCCAGAAGTCTGTTGTATCTGTTTATTTTGTGTGACTGACCATGGGAAGTTTAACTTCAGAGTGCCTCTCTACCCTGTGCATCTTTGTACTGTCAACAGCTCTTTGCATTGTGAGTTTGTGCCACTTACTACCTTCAGAGTGTAATGAGTGGATACATGACTTACTCTTTTTGTTGAATCCTTCCTGCTGCTCCTTCAACCCATGGCCATGGTTCACTTCTCCTTCAGATCTCATTGCAATTACTGTCTCTGCTGACACCTCACCTGTCTGTCCTGTTCCCCTTGATTTGGCTGTGTGTGAGACTAATGCCTGCAGACAGTATTCACACACCTCTTGGCTTTCTGGGCTTGTCTCAGTAGGGCTGAACTGTTAGGAAGTGCTCAGAAACTGGGGATGGATCAGCAACTGAATTATGTCTTGACAAGAAATCATCATTTAGTTTCAGAATAATCTGTATTCTGCAAGAGTGCACTTGAGTTGCAGCAGCTGAGGTTGCTTTATGGAGAAAGCCTTCCCAGTTTGAAAGCTTAACATTATCAATTCTGTGGCCATTAATTGAAGATAAATAACAAGCCTGTTGTTTTTTTTTAAACTGAAGCAGCAGGCAAATGAGTCACTACTTCAATAATCAAAAGTATGAGTGGGTATATTTTGCAGTCATTATCTACATTGCTTGTTTCTTTTGGCAGAAATGGATACTCCTACAAAGTGGCAGTGGCTCTGTCCTTATTTCTTGGATGGTTGGGAGCAGATAGATTTTATCTAGGCTATCCTGCATTAGGTAAGTTTATTCCTTATTTTTCCTTTGAGGTAAAGCTTATTGTTATGACTGAATTGTAGGTGTGTACTCATGTTTTGAGTAATGAAAGCTGACAGTCATAGTTTTAATATTTACAACTAGAATCCTTCCTTGATTGTCAAGTAAGATAAAATGCTGCATTATCCTCAGCCTGCTCTTCTGTTGGAGTGGTGACAAATGGATATATAGTTGTCCAACAGATAAAATCCTGTAAGCAAACATGGTTATTGCTATTCATAGTTTTGCATTGCATCAATGTCTACCACAGCATTCTTTGTGAGGCACTGCAACAGAAAGTGGGTTTCACTCACATGCCAGCTGCTTAAGTGATGCCTGATTTTACCAGGAAGATAGTGGACAAACTTTACAGTAAACCTAGTGTTTTGGGAGATGGAATTTATTCTGACAAATACATACCTTCAGGATAGCTCATAGTGTTAACAACAGGTCTGCAGAAACTGGGACTTGTGGTAAGATCTCTCTCTGGTCAGTGGTTTTAGGACCTGATTCCCAGGGTGATGGTACCACTGGCTTTTAAATAATGGAAATACCTTAGTGGGTTAGAGTTGCCTTCACTGGGTTTGTTTCTGAGCTGGACAAAGGGAGTAAATTTAAATCTAGATAGCACGGAGCAATAGTTTGGAAAGAACTATTCATGTTACTGTCACTTGAGCTAGGAATTTCGAGTTTCTGCCCATTAAATGCAAACTCTTGGTTTTTTTAATGACATTACTTGTCCTCTGTAGTCTTGTGGTAACATCCATGTCCTTTTCCCTGCGATTCTACACTTAGCACTTACTTTGTCCATGTGTTTAACAAGAAGATATGTTTTTGGAAGCAGTCAGTAAGGTGCACCTTTTTGTCAGATCAGTGAATTTGGAATAATAATTTGCAGCAATTAGTTTGTGATACATTGTAGTAATATAAACTCATAAAGCTTTAATTCTTACGTAGAAGTTCTTTATGGCTCATGCTTTAACCCTGATAGAATATACTGTAGCCAGTAACCAAGTTAAGACTTAAATTCTTCCAAAGTCAAGTTTTAAATCTTTTGAAAGGTAAAGAAGACAAAAGCAAATAAGCGAGAGTAGAAAAGAATAAAAGTCAACTCATTGAGTTCTTTGACAGAGGCTGATTGGGGATTTTTAGGCCATCCATACCTTGGCAAAATGTGGCTAAGAAAGGTTAATAGTTTTTGAAAGTGTAGTGAAGACTGTAAATGCTCTCTGGTTTATTTTTTCCTCCTCTTTTCCTTAAGGTGTGCACAAATACAAACAAGCTCTTGAGTATGAAGAAATCAGGAAGGCAACCTCTTCTGCTCCCACACACTGTGAACTAAACCATGAGTTATTACTGCAGAAGAACACTATTTTCCCTCCATGCTTTAGAGCAGTTTATTTTCTCAGTGTGATCTGCTTGTGGGGAGGGAATGAGGAGGAAGGAAAAAAAACCCCTTACTCTTCACTCCAGATATAAATGCCAGGTTCAGAACAGTTCTTCTCCGTCCAGTTCCTCAAATAAACTGGAGCTGCTGCTGGAACCAGCAATGGGAAGAGAACTGCTGGGTTCCTAAAATGCTAGCTGATGTGTCCCCTGAGCAGGGACACCTTCCACTAGGTCAGGCTGTTCATCCAGCCTGACCTTGAACACTTTCAGGGTTGGGGCAGCCACAGCTTCCCTGGGCAACCTCTGCCAGTGTCTCACCACCCTCACAGGGCAAAATCCACTTGGGCTTTTCTTCCAGCCAGCTGAAAGGCCATCCTGCTACTACTTTTTCATCTTCTTGGTTGTTAGGAGTTTTTCCCTGTTCTCTCTGACTGTTGTGTTGTAGAGAGATTATAAACTGTCTCCCTGGAGTTTAGTTTCATCTTGTCAACTACAGGAGCTGTACTCAGGCAGTGGGATGCTCTTGCTGCAGCATGAATGCAGTTATTCCCTCCTCTCCTCCATATGCAGCCCATAAACAGGGCTGGGGGAGAGGAGGTGGTTTGTGGGACATGTTGCTAACCAAGATGTTTGCCTGAAGTAATACTTACTATATATAGGTCTCACTGTATTATGTTCATGACACAAGAAACTATTGATATTAAAAAATACGCATTTTAAGACAGCTTCTTTGTTCTGAAGGTGTTTTCCTAATGAAATCTATCTTGCAGGGCAACTTCCAGGGAAACATTTATCTGGTAGTTGCTATTCCCATGTATTTTCTATTAATCTGTCATTTATTTGGATAAAAAGAACATTCTTGAATACCAGTTGAAAAAAAAGTGTTTATACATTTTTTTATATATTCAAAATGAATTCCTTTCTCAGCAAAGATATAAAAATGATACAAAGGATTGTTTTCCAAAGTAGCGTGTTCTGAAAATCAAATCAGTGTGTGCTGCAACTCATGAGGGGGTAAAAAGTCTCTTTCTATTCATAAGTGAATTTTGTAGCTCATGTTGGGATTTTTTTCTGTCTGTGCCTCAATCAAAAGGATATTTCAGGAACTTGATTGTCAGCTTTTGCCTTTCCTTGTTTAAGAATATTTATCTGTTCAAAATGTAAATTGTTAATGTTTAAAATCTTTAAAGTCTATTCAGGATATAGAAATATGAATATGTGGTTTGTTTTTTTCCCTGATTATTAAAGGTCTTCAGCTTTAGGTCTGTTCATATATATATATATATATACACACAGACATACCCTGTGGGATGTGATTGCCACCAGAAACCTGTGAACTCTATAGTGACTGGCTCAAAGCTGCATTCCATTTTATTTGTCCTTTTTCAGGTTTGTTAAAATTCTGCACAGTAGGATTCTGTGGGATCGGGAGCCTAATTGATTTCATACTTATTTCAATGCAGGTAAGTCAGGGCTTTCAGAATGAGATACAAATCTGTGTTTATGAAAGCTTTGATTTGATTACTAATGCTTTGTCAGCATTTTGGCCTGAAGAACCTTTGAGTATTGACAAATCGAGGCATTTGTTTTGGCTCTGTAGATTGATGTTGTAGAATATAGACATGAAATATCCATATATTTGCTGTTGGAATTAAAAATTAGGTTAACTCCTTGTAACAAATAACTTGGGAGCTACAGCACTATAAACTGACTTTGTCAGAACCTGTGAGCTCTTTATGTGACACAGAGGGTTGGACCCAGCAAGGGATGTCCTGCTGGTCCCAGAATCCTGAAGTTCTGCATTTGCATATGCTTTGTACTGATGAGAGGAGATATTGCCACTTCTGTTTTCTGCCTCTCCTCCAAATGCAAGCCCCAGATCACCTGAGAGCTGTGACTGTAGGATTCATGATGGCTAAATCCCCAGCTGAGGTGACATCTTGTGACATCATGAAATTGCCAAATTGTCTTACTCTGCAGTGCAGCCATTTAGCATGAAATGCAAATTGCCTGTGATGAACTCCAAGTCCACTGTGGATATAGGAGTTTTTTCTGTGGGTTTATAGGAAAACATTTTGAGATTGTGCATCTCTGTATGTGTCTCTTCTCTGCGTTCTCAAATTCCTTTCTCTACTCTCACAATGGTCCTGCCTCAAAGCACTTACAGATCCAGTTGAGAGTATCTTTCATCTGTCCTTGTTGATCTCCCTGGTGACCCCACATCAATTCAGCACTTCCAGAACAAAACCTCCATGATCTTCTCTCCTTCTCTTCCTTCCTTACCTTGTTTCAAAGATACTTGTCATCAGCCTAATTCTCTGCTGCCGACCCTCCTTTGTTCAAGAAAAGTGGTTTGGAGCCCACTCATTTGTTAGGCTGATTTTGTGGCTCAAATCCTCATCGGATTAGCGGAGTCCCAGCGCTTGGCTGTGTAATTGGGTTGATTAGAAGCCCAAGGGAAATGTTCCTTGCGAGACAGCACTCGCTAAAACAGTTCAACTGCAGCATAACTTCAAAATAAATCTAGTTTCTGTTTGACTAATTAAGCATGACTAATTTTATGATGGGAAAATTAGCAGTAATTGAGACATTAGCACAAAGTATATATTTCACTTCATATTGAAAAGTCTTGGTTCCTTGCTTTCTCCTCCCGTAGATCGTTGGACCTTCCGATGGCTCTAGTTACATCATCGATTACTACGGCGCGCGGCTCACACGGCTCTCCATCACCAATGCAACCTTCAGGAAAATGCAGACCTACCCCTGACCCAGGCAGTGAGTGTCACAAATCCATAGGTGCAGTTGATTTTTACAGCTGGATCCACTGGAATTGCTGAGGACTTAATTACACTTCATCAGAACTCAGTGTGTGTTGGACGGAGATGATAAAATGTGGAAGTTCCTCAAGGGAATGAGTTTACCTCGGAGGTGTAACTTTGTGGCTGCTCTATTTCTGTGAGCACAGTTTGTTGCTAAGTTATATCACTTGCAAAACCTGCAGAGTTTTGCAATTTGCACTGATATTCTGTGTCTGTAAGTATCACTTAGAGTGTTACAGGGAGCTGAGGAAAGAGTTGTTCAGAACAACCGTGCTGATCTTTAATCCAGAAACTGAGAAGAGTTTTAGCATGGATGAGCCAGGATTGCACTTGGGATCTGTTCCCATAACTCTGTGTGGCAGTTTGGAAAGTAAATATCCCAAACCAAACCAACTGCCTTTCTTTCTATCCTCTTAAAATCCAAATGGCTCTAAATCTTGTGCTGGTGTGTCCTGCAAATTTCTGTTAAATGAAATCATTATTTTGGAAAGCTTGAAGACAAATTGTGGTCTACTAG
>NW_008692905.1:31192-34774 GCF_000695815.1 Acanthisitta chloris | reverse complement strand
CAGGAATATGGATGGATAAAAAATAGAACCGTAGATGACACATCATGGTGAAGGAGGATGGATGGGTGCCCTGAGGTTAGAAAAGGAAGATTTTCTGCTTATTTTGATTGTTTTTTCTTTCCTCCCTTGCACTATCCATAGCAAACTACCTTCTTTTTCTGCAAAGAAATTGGAGCATGTGTTTTACAGCTACAGAATCTCAAAAATGTGAATTTTCTGTACTAATAAAGCCCTTAAAAGGTTCTTGTTTTGTATCAGTTGTGTTTCAGTGAAATAAATATGGTGTACTTCAAAGTTTTTTGACCAAACTCTTTAGTAGGACAACCAAGATTTCCCTAGATGTTCCTCGAAGTACATACACACAGAAGCAGAAACCAACAGAATCTCCACATTATTTGGCCAGTTTTAAACATTTCCTTTGCCTTCAAATGAAAAGTAGCAGTAACTGAGTGAATCATCCACAGGATATAAACTGCACTTTATTTCAAAAATTTAGGCTGTTCTTTTGTTTTTCAGGTGAAACTCCTAAAATGTTATTAATGTATCCCCAAAGGGTATTTTTAAGGGAAATACTAAGAATTAGATCTCTAAATTGATCTTTGAAAGTGTAATTTGTGGGGTTTAGGCTCTTTTTAACTCACATTAAGACCAGTGCATGGAAAGCTTTGTAAAAAAATCCTGTTTTTCCCAATCAGCACAACCTGACATATCACATCATAAGCCTAAACGACAAGGAATACTTTGTGCTTGACATTAATTCTTTCCTTCACACAAGGAAGACATGGCTTTGGAATACTTCCTACCAGGCATTTCACTTGTGGGTGCTGAGAGACAAGAACACTCTGTTAGCTCCGTTCCTCTGCCTGGTATTTGTTGTGTCTCCACTTGGTCTCTCTCTCTCTCATTGAATGCTCTTTGTGCACATCAGTTTTGTTCCCTGAAATACTTTGAAAAACAGACAGGAAGTGGATGGAAAATAGATGTTTGAATCCAATAAAAATCTCATGGCTAAGATCATCCTGTGACTTGTCTGCTTTTTGTTTTCTCACCCTGAAGCTGATACGTAGCTGTGAAAATAGGAAGATGCCATGGATGTTGTAATAGAAAAATAGCCTTGGGCAACTCATCACAAAGATTTCATTCTAAAATGTATCTCCAGGTGTGCAAGTAGCAGAGGGCTTGACTTGATGATTTCAGCAGTCCATGTTGTGCTTCATTATCCCCAAAAGAATCCAGGAGCTATTTGGTGTGAATTGGATGAAAACATGGTTAGTTATGAAGTCCTTCAGAGTTTGTCCCAGAAGCCAAGCAGAAAGGTCTGTTATTCCAGGTTGCAGTGTTTCTGTAGAAAGAGATATGTGTCAGGCAATCCAGGAAATAAAAGCTGTTGTGGGATCCTTCCCTCCTGGAGCTGTGTGGGTTGTGATCCAGTGCCTGTTCCTGCCAGGACTGCACTGCCTTGTCACCGCAGGCAGAATGCAGCCACGGGTGACCACACAGAGCTGTTTACTTCTCTTCCCTTTGGATGATACTCCACTTGATCCTCTATCTTGTACTAACAACTTCCCACTTCTCCCACATCCCTCTCCCATGTCTGTAAAGCCTAGTCCTACAGATGGCACAACCTTTGGAGCTTGTATGGGATCCTGCTGGGATCATGTTCCATCTCTGAACACACATTACTGCATTTCTATATGCTCGTTCAGCTGAAGTGGAGAGAGGGTTAACTGAGCAAGCAGATAGTGCTGCAGGGCCAGGAGAGAGTTAGTGAGGTCTTTGTTTTCATCTTGTAATTGTCAGATATGGCATGTTTACCATAAGGGCTGTGAAAAGTGTGATGCAAGATGTAAAGCTGTCCCTCTGTGTTAATAATAAATTGGCTGCAGTAATATTTATCAAAATGTCTGTCCATGATGATTTTCTGTGTTGCCTCCTGCTTTAGCTTTCTCCTGTCAATCAAGTTGTCCATCCTAGTGCTTCTGTAGTTCTGATTGGGCTGGGATAATCTTCTCTCTGGATTGTTTTCCCCAAAACAGTTGCAAAGCAATGAAAATAATTAGACAATGTACGATGTCATCCTCCTGCCTCATTCCCAGATAAAGTGATATCTGCTGGCCTTGCAGATAGTTAGGAATCCTTTCAGCATTCCAACGAGGCACAGAAGTATTATTCTGTATCTGTAAAATTAAAGAACATAAAAAGTAAAGGCCAGAGTTTAAAACAAGAATTTGAAGTGCCTTGCCTTTAAAAGCTCAGATAGAGCTATTCACAGAGGATGCTGCAGATCCAGGCCAGGCATTAAATCCAGATCTTCCCTAAGTACCAGTTCAGATGCAGTTCAGTCATCTCAAAAATGACTCTATAAAGTGTCCTTTTCCCTCTCTACTTGTTTTTTAATGTCCATTTTAGGATTGTCTGCAATGTGCTTAACCAGGGAGCAGTAGCTGGGAGAAACATCCAGCTCTGGGCACTTTGTATTCACTCCTAAGTGCAGAATGGTGGTACTCGGGTGTGCCTACTGCATTAACAAATTACTCTGGGGTGTATTTCTTCAGCTGGGTCAACCTGTGCATCTTTCACTTGTGTTTAGAGCTCATTTTCAAAAAAAAAGTATATTTAGAGATACTTTAGAACAAACTAGTTACTCCTTCAGGGAGTTAAATCACAACAATGCTACAGCAACTTCCTGTGACAGTACTTTGTTATCCTCACCGTTTCCCTCTCCACCACCACCCACCACTTATTACATGAAGATATCACTGCTGCTTTCAGGACCTGATAACACCTTAAATGTTAGCTTTTATTCTCTTTCCAAAGATGTATTCCTGTATGTCTGCCAGTAAAACTTCTCAGCTCCACAGGAAGGTCTTTGTGTTTGAAATGCTGCCTTAGAATTTTTTTTTTGGAGAACATCTGTTGTCACCCCATCAAGAATTGTTTCCTTTGTTCCTCAGGAGTATATTCAGTTGTATTTGCTTGCACAGCTCTGTCTATTCAGTCTGCTCCCATCTCCTCTCAGCGTTTCGGAGGGTTTTTTATTGTTAGATTCATTAGGTGTTTGGGTCATCTCTGCACTGTTGCTCACCCTACAGCTTTCAAACCTGTTTCCTTCAGAAAGTGATGCTGGATACTGTAAGTTTGGGTGCTCAAGCACCCAGTTGGGGCAATTCCAAAGGCAAGACAGTGCATTTCCAGTGCACCATAGGACTGTTGCTAATTGTGAGTGCTGAGTATTTCACTAATGCGTCAAACAGACTTTCAAACTCAAGAGTCATCTCGTCCCTAACTACTCTGCCATTTGCATTATTACAAATGGTCACTGTGCAGCTTCTTAAAAAAATGTATAATTGAAATGATTTTTTTTAACCAGCTACCTTGTTCTGGGTTCAGCCTGCATCAGAGTCTGCCAAGAAGTTTAATATAGGAGATTGTTCTGTTTGCATCTTGTGCCTGAATCCGAGGAGAAAAAATAGCTTAACTTTAGGCATATGCTTAAGTGTTTTGCTAGACTGAAATTTGTTCAAGACTCTTCCCACTTTCTTCCTCTCAATCCATCTGTGTTAGCCAGAGAACCTTCCTAAT
>NW_008692905.1:17296-31164 GCF_000695815.1 Acanthisitta chloris | reverse complement strand
GTAGGGAAACCTCAGCACTTGTAAATGGTTAATAGTATTTGACAGTGCTCTGTGACATCCCATGTGCCCCAACTTTTGTTCACCTCAAAGCTGCTTTTTGTTGCCTTTTTGTTCATAGATCTGTTTGCCCATGTACCAACTCCCTTTGGACATCACACCCCAACTTCTCGGGTACCTCTAGGAGAAGCTGGACTCTTCAGAGCTGAACCAAGCATGTAGAAATGTCACAGCATCAGATTAAGGAACCTTTGATAAATCTGAAGCAAAGACCCGTTGGGGAGCAGTGGATGTCAGTACGAGGAGGTTGTACGCTCCAGTTTCTGCAGAGTGCCTGAAACTGAAACCCGCGTTGTCTCTCTGCCTTCTGCTTCCTGAAGGTGGAGCCAAACCCCCTATCAGATCCCCAAATCTTCTCAAGTTGTTCTTTATCACCCAGCAGAGACTCAGCGTGCCGGTATTTTTCCTTGCACAACAGAGGGAACTGGAAAGTGGCTGCGAGGATTCTGTCTGGCCAAGATGCATTTTGCACTGTGCTCACTCTCTAGACTAAGACTGCAGCAAAGGGAAAGAAATCCAAGGATAAAAAGGACACTCTCAATGCTGTTTGCACTGTGTGTGATGGAGATTTAGCTCCATAAACTCCCAACAAAATAAAGTGCTTCAAAAATAGTGCTGTTCTCAAGTACAAACTCGTTGCTTTTCCCAGGATTTCTGATTGTGGCTCGTGGTGCTTCATTAAAATCTCAGACACCCTCGTGCTCCAATAACTCTCCATGATCCATTTGAATGGCTGCTTTCAGGACTGCAGTGCTCTCCCAGCAGCACATTCCTCGGGCTCTGCAGATGCATATGACACAGCAGAATTTTAGGCAGTATAAGAATTATAAAGCTCTGTTTCCATTACTGTAATTGCTATATAAATCCTACCTTAGAACAGGCCTATTTAACCTTGGGTTGAGCTGAGACTTGGTCCAAGTCTGATAACTTGAACACCAAATTCTTTTTCTGTTTTTTTTTTTTTCTCCCTTCTTTTCTCTGCAGTATCATAACTTAGTGGGCAGTGGGGTGGGGAGGGGAACAGGATCCAGAGGGGTGGCTGTAATCAGGCAATATACTTGTCCCCAACCACCAGCAGGACAAAATGAGCTGTGCTTTTTGTTACATCTGAAAAGCACCATTTCTCCCCTTGGAACCTGTGGCTGCTCCTTGTACACAGCTGTACTCAGAGCAGGTGTGTGAGACAGCTCGGAGGCAGACGGTCCTCAGAGTGCAGCTAGGAGTGCTGGGGTAAACCATCAGAGCTTACACTTGTACCTGGAGCAGGAATTCCCGTCTTTCATGTCATTTGCACCACCTTCATGAAAGCAAAGGTGTTGGGTGCCCTGGTGCTTCCTCCTCGGGGCAGCCTGGAGCTGCCACCTTTCAGGTCAAAGTGTTCAAAGCTTGTGATAGGACAAGGGAGAATGGGTTCAAACTGAAAGAGGGAAATTTTAGGTTAGATATACAGAAAAAGATTCTTCCCTGTGAGGGTGCTGAGGCACTGGCACAGGTTGCCTAGAGAGTCTGGGACTGCTCCATCCCTGGCTATGTTCCAGGCCAGGTTGGATGGGGTTTGGAGCAACCTGGACTGGTGGAAGGTGTCCCTGCCCATGGCAGAGGGTGGAACAAGATGAGCTTTAAGGCTCCTCCCAACCCAACCCATTCTGTGATTCTATGATTCTAAGAAGCTGTCAGCACCATATGCAGAGGTTGGTGATATCCTGCTCCACTGCTGGAGCATGCCAGACTCCTAGCTGTGGGCCAGAGAGCAGCTTTGCTATGGATAGCCATGACTTGCTCCAAACAAACTCTGGCATAGCATTTTCCATGCCATGAACCAGTTCTGCAGTGAGTGCTTTGCCCCCAAGTCAGTAAAGCCATAGGAATGGATTTATTAATGTATTCTGTTTCCTTTAAACAGAGTCTTCTTCAAAGTTTCTTGCATTTACCACGGGGAAAACATGTAAGAGGAGATGACTGAGATGTGAGAGCTGAAGGACTGAGTGTTCACCTGGAGCTGGCCGAGACTGCCCACCACATGGATTGTGTTGGCAGAGGCAGGATCCTGGGGAATGCAGAGGTGGGGGGTAATTTTTAGGGCTTTCATTTCAGGGTCCCATTGATTATAACCCTATTAAGAGGCCGATGCATGTGACTTTTAAGTTATTTTGTTAACTAAGTGTAGGCAATGGATGTGTCATGCTAACAAACATAATTGCTGGTGTGTCTAACACAGTATGTAAGTACAGTAGAGTGAATTTAAAAGGTTGTGGTAATCTAAGAATGTTAAAAGGGAAATGTGTGCCGGAGGGGTGTGGGGGTTGGGGAGAAAAACGACTTACTTGACATTCACTGTCTTCCTCCCAACTCCTTTGCTAAAGTAGGAACAGAATCGGAACAAAAAAATGTTTGTTTTACAGCTGTACCAAGTTACGGCGTGGACTCGTGCTCCCCCCTCCTCTCCCACTTGCATCAAGTACATCCTGTACTTTTGGCAACATGTTGACTGGATATTTAAAAGCTGTGAACTGTTCTGAAAGTTTCACATACTGGGTTATGGGCCATGTGTGTTTGATCAAAATTCAATTACTGCACTGTACCATGCTTGGAAACCTATCATCCCAAGTTATGAAGTATGACGAAATAGGCTAATCTAATTGGTTCAGTATGGGAGCAGTATCAACCAAGCTTGTTATGATAAATAGCTTCCTGTGTTAAAGGTTCTCTAGAGCTTAAGTATCTTGGCTCACCTCCCTCTACAAAATAAGAATAGTGTTCCCTGGGAACAGTTACATCACTGTCCCTCTCCTACATTCACAATTAAAGGTTTGTGGATATTTTTTCATCTTGCTGTTCCCTGCATAGATAAACCATGGCCATCTATACCATTCCCCACTTCCATCTCCTCCCTCTTTCTTCAGGTTAGGTCATGTTGTGCTTTATACCCTGAGTCTGCCTGTTTCATCACATGGCTTGAACGCACTGGAAGTGTCCAAGGCCAGGTTGGATGGGCCTGGAGCAACCTGGGCTAGTGGAAGTTGTCCCTGCCCATGGCAGGGGGTGGAATGAGATGATCATTAAGGTCTCTTCCAACCTGAACTATTCTATGATTCTAAGGGAAGTTTGACCAGGATGCCAAAACTCAGCCAGGGTTTGTGTGCTGCTGTGCCAGTACATGTGATGTCTGTTTGTATGAAGATTTGGAGTTTTTGATGTTACGTAATACACGAAATCACTTTGATCTTTCTGAGCATCTAATAAAAGAACTTTTGTACAGTGAACTCTGTACCTGTGGATGTGCTGTTATCTTCTTGAAACTGAAATTTTAGGTCATCAGTAGTTAAAGGCAAATCCAGTGTGCAAGTGCTGGATTATGGCTAGGGAAGGACTGTGTTCTAAGCCTGGATTTGTAGTCACTAAATTTGGCACTAAGACAGTGAGCTGTCTCCCATGAGATGATACTGGCTTCGTGATTTTATCTGGTCCATCTTTGGCAAGAAGTACTTAGCTCGGATTTTGATGTCACAGTAATAGACAGTGTCAAGGGGGGAAAAAAACCCACATGGAAAAGTGGCTCCTTATGCTCTGGCGGTTCAGTTTTTTTCCTGTCTTGAACCACCCCCCCATGTGGCTCCTAACTCAAAAATCCCCTTCAGGCAAAATAATTGTGTGCTGATCATCTTACAAACACATAACTTAGGCCTGGTATTGCGAGGGCCTTTAAGATTGGTGAGATTTCTCCCAAGAATAAAGTTATTCACTTCCTTAAGGGTTGGTACAACAAATCCTTATGTAAGTGAGTCTTCGAATTAGCCCCAAGACTGCCTAATGCCTGGATTAAGCCTGTATGGTGATTAATGCCTATTTACTATATCTGTTATCCCACTGCATTTTGCTCTTCAGCCTTGATTAAGCCCTTTGCTTTACCATTTAAAATGTCCTGCTTAACCTTCTGCTTACAAACGTACACAGTGCTGAGCTCTGCATTTTTAACTAGAACAAGTTCTACCATAAATAATAGCATTTAATTTTAAAGTGCAACAGCCACAGTCAACCACTTGATTAAATGACAAAGAACAGCAACAGCAAACCGGGGAACACAGAGTTTTTCACAACAAATGTCTGCGTCCACGTAAGAGGGAAAGAAATACACCTTCCTGCTGCTGATTAGCACTTTCTGTGCAGGTCTGTATTTCACATGTTTGTAGGAAATTATTGCCAGAAGAGCCTAAACAGGGACTCTCTGCGATTTCCCCAAATATGTTTTGAAGGAGATAAACTAGATTAATCTCTCTTTATAAAGTTCCCACAAGAAAGCTCACAGACACAGTAGCTTTACCTTCAAAAATAGAATGTGACTGTAGGCACTTATGCTAATCTCTTTTTTGGCAAATCAGCTTTTTTTGTATTGAATCTTGCTTGATTGAATAGCACTGGAGCTGCCAGAGTAAATGCTATTATCAATGTACAGTAATTAAGGAAATAGTCCTTGTCACTCCAACAGTGTCCAGGCAGTGCCTTCTGTAATAAAGTTAAATGATAAAGAAACCTCTTCAAAGTGTAGGTACTGGACCAGAGTTGCTCTTGACATGCAGGGAAATAACACAGTGTGGAATTACAGGTGGTGGGGAAAGTACAACTGCCCATGGAATTCATGCTAAATGCATGTTTGACTCTAAATGTCTAAGTAGATGCTCAGCACTAAAACACATAATTGTTTAATTTGTCATGTAATTTCCTGACTTAGGGCAGTTGAGCATCTCCCAGTCTCCACCCTTAAAAAATGTGTGTGAGGGAGAGGAGAGGGGGGAGACCCTTCCATCATTCAGCAACTTCAAAGATCTTTTCCCCCTTCAGGCAGCAGCCTGCACGAATGATAAACCTTGCTTTAAGATCAGCAGAGCCTGGCTCTGCCAAATCCATTTGGGGAGAGAATTTCAGTAAAAAGGACTTGTCAGTCCTTCCCCCTCCCTCCCGTTTCACTTGAGACTTTACAGCCTGGAAGTCCTTCGTGGAGCACGATTGCTCCTGCAGCTCCCGAACAGGGAGATTCCCCAAGGGGAGGGAGAAAAACCTGTGGACATCTGCATAATAAGCATATCAGAGGCACCAAGAAATGTAAAATACGGTAAAATAGGGTAATTCACAGGTTCCAGAACTGATGTTTAATAAGCAGGGAATGCTGGTGGGTGCTGCTGGAGGCTTCTCGGAGCTGCAGCCCCACGTAGAGCTCATGCAGAGCTCTGGCCTACAACATGCTGAGCTCTGCACTTGAGAGCAAAGAGCTTTTGTCCAACCAAGGTACGTGCAGGAGAGATGTTGTTTAATGTGCAATAAATAACAAGGGGGAGGTATTTAATCAAGTGTGCCGGGAAATACTGCTCACGTCCAGACACACACGTTTCAGAAGGCACAGCTCAGAGCGAAGGCTCCAAGGGATCTAAGGGGACGGCAAAGAGAGGCTGCTGAATTTCATCCCCCTAAGACACATGCAGAATTCCAGCCCCTGTGCTGCTTTGCCCCAGCAGCCTGTGTCTTATCTGAACTCTGTGTAATAATTTTCATATTTCATAAGTCTGGCAGTTTTGCTTTCCTGAGGGTTTTAACATTCCCTGCAGCACTCGGCTCGAGCGCATCGACATGCCGAAGGCTGAGCATCGTCACCTTGCCATTACATCCCTGACACGATGAAGTGTCTTCCAAGTAAATTCCTAGGGATCGATCCAGTGGACTTCAGGTTGCATCTCTTCAATTATATTTTAAGAATGGAAGTGTTTTGTGCACAGGGAGCTCTGGATTTGTGGGGCTGGGAGTGGGGGAGCGACGTCTCGAGCGTGGACCTGAGCTCTGCTCCAGCAGGAGCTTGTGGAAACGCTCGGAGGGGAGTGAGCACACGAGCTGTTCCCATGCTTCCAGCATGACTCTGAACTTGGCTTTCCTGGATCCAGGCCTCTTTTCTGTTGTATGTAAAACATTAATGTTCTATATATTGTTCCAAAATATCTGGGTTTTTTTTTGCATTGCCCTAGCTCGACCTTCAGAATCGTTGACTTGAATCCGAGCAGAAGCACTTTGGTCAGAATTAAGGAAAAAAATGATGGCCCAGGCAGCAGGTTTTCAATTGAGGCATGCCAAATACCAAAGGCAGATGCTTTTTCATTCTGTAGCTCCTGGATACGCAGTCTACTTTTCGGTTTCAAGGACAAAGGAAACACTTACCCAATTAGATGAGGCATGAGATTGTGACATACGGGCTCTTTCCTTAAATAAAAATAATGTTGGAAAAAGATATTTGACCCTAAGTCAATAAGTGCTATTAAAATAATGAATACTCCATAAATCCAGCCATATACACAGCTTGTGTACAGAGCTGCTCTGTTTCTGTCACGGAGAAGGCAGTGAGACCGCGGGGTAAAGCCTCACACAACTCCCTTGGCCAAATCGCATTTTGAAGGCCTTACTTTTAAAACAGGATAGACAGAGGTGTAAGCCAATTAGACTGTGAGGCCAACTTCTGCCATCTCCTCTGTCTGACATCTCTATTGAGTGAGTCCAGATGATATCAAACATGATCCGCTTGTCAGAACAGCTGAATTTACCCCACATGCTCAGCAAAGCCAAGGGAATCTCTTGCTCCTCTGACAAGGCTTGTAGGAGCTGATATTTTAATGGAAACATGTTTTGCCCGAGGTAATATGGCTTTTGCCTCCGGAAGGTAGGAAATGGTTAATGCTTTCCACACGTTGCACCTGAATCTGAAGCATCCTAGAAGCCCACTTGAACTGCCTCACGAGGAGCATCGCACACCTTTGTTGGAAGCAGGATGTGTTGGGGTCTGTGCCTGTCTGCTCCCCCATTTCTGGAGATGGGAGGAATAGTTAAGCTTTAAAATCACTGCAGCTCTGCTGTCTTCTGCCTCAGAGCTGGGATGTGTTTGCTTTAGCCTTTACCGGGCAGCTGGAAGTGTTGACTGATAATTGCAGTGAGTTTCTGATCCTTCAGAAGAGCAAAGAGCCTCCTCCATCCTCCGCCTGTTGTTCCTACCGTTGGCTTTCCTGAAATTATTGATATCAGCGTTATCATCACTGCATGGAGTACTGGAGTCTCAGGTGCTGGGAATTAACGTTGCCTCTTTAATTACATCAGTGTGCAGTTGGAGCTGTGAGCTGTCCTTTCTCATAGAGTGATGCTTTAAAGTGAAATTGCAACCTCACATCAAACTGGGTGGAGGGCTGAGTGATACTGGAACAAATGGAACTGACTGGAAAAATTGCTCTTGTTCTCCCATCCAGGCCCAACTGCCATTTTGATTTCTCTTCACCTTAGTGGCTGTCCCTGGACCTCTGCAGTGTTCATCCTGCTGTACACTATTGCAGAGCCATTAGTTATGTATGACACCTAACGGGGCCCCAAACCATGGTGTTCCCAGTGACAATTCAGGATGCCTGGACCCCTGGTGATTCCAGACCTTGAACCCTTCCCAGCCTCAGCTGCAGCACAGAATCAGGCTGGAAACTGCATCTGTGCCTGTTGGCAAGGTCCCAGTGAAGGGCAGCCACAGCACTGCCACACCTAGAACACCAATGCCAATCCTCTCTGGCAGGAACTCCCCAGAGACACAGAGAACAGAGGCAGCAGGAGGGGGTCTTCATGGAGCTCCTGGAGCTAAACAAATCATAGAATGGTTTGGGTTGGAAGGTAACTCAAAGATCATCTCATTCCAACCCCCTGCCACAGGCAGGAACAGCTTCCACTAGAACAGGTTGCTCCAAGCTCCATCCAACCTGGCCTGGAACACTCCCAGGGATGGAGCAGCCACAGCTTCTCTGGGCAAGCTGTGCCAGTGTCTCAGCACCCTCACAGGTAAGAATTTCTTCCTAATATCCAATCTAAATCTCCCCTCCTTCAGCTTGAAGCCACTGATGCACAGGAAGTGATGATGCTTCTCACCTTGTCTGCAGGAGCACCAGCGTGTTGTAGCACATCATTGGTCTGCTACATCCCAGTGCCCAAAGCCACTTGCAGGTAGGTTATTCCACCTCCCACACACATAGCTGGTAGCCCCTGAAACGCTGCTGAGCCTTCCTGGACCCTCTCCCCTGGACCAGGAGCTGAGATTGATGGCATGGCTTAACTTTAGGCTCTGCTGCCTTGGGCCAGCTCAGCACTCTCACCACCGAGCCAAAACCTCGTGTAATCACATTACTGTCGCTGCCATTGCTTTTAGGAGAGCTTGTACAGAGCTTTTGCTTCTGCAGTTTGCACACCCATAAAACCCATTCGGAATACAGTGAGGTGAGGAAGAAACACCATGAATTTTCATCATATTGATACTTCTGGCCCAATTTACATCGTGACTATGTCCTTGATGATGATGAGCAATAAATACCCTCTGCCAGGCTCATATTGCGATTGGATGGGAGAGGAAACAGTGACCTGAAGGGTGTCACATTCTGGAAACCTGACCTGGAAAGAAGGATCCACAATTAACGAGATGGATAAGGGAGTCTTGATTATCATTTAAAAAAAAAAGCATCTACCAAACAGTTTTAAAATATCCCATATATTATCGATGAATTTTCTGTTGATAGGAAGAATTCAAAGGGCTGCTATTAGCATTCTGAACAGAGAGGGAGCAGATCTATAGCACAGCTCTCAATAAATACGTTGCTGCAGTAAACTTCTTTAGCACTTTGCAATTCACATCTGATCTCTGCTGACCTTTTTTTTTCTCCTAATTAAACCTTTAGCTTGCAAATGAGCCATTTCCTACATCAAACTGGTAGATGGCAAAGGAGGAAATTCTACCCGCGATTTATAGGAGCTGCTGGTGACCTAACTGTCTATCACAACCTTTTCTAATTGATCTCTCTTTGAATTAAATTTGACCAATTACTTACTCCTAGGTGAACAAAGACGAGACTATCCTTAAAAGCGATTGTGCCAACGGCAGCGAGCAAAGCCTGGTGCGTGCAGCGGGTGGAAGATAACAATCCATTTTGTGCATGTAGGAGGATGAAGGCCAAGTGCCTCCAGCACCCAAAACCTCTGGTTGCCTCAACCAGGTGTTTTCCCAGAGCAGCGTTTGTTTGAAGAAACAGATTTTGATGACTTAGACTGCAGTTTCTATAAGCTCTGTTCACATCCTCACACACTAACCTGCTGTCACCCCTGCCTTGGTTTTGGAGCTGGATGACCAAACCAACCCCTTTCGGATTGCTCATGCACCATGGTTCTTTTCCAGCAGAGCACTGTGTCTGCCTGTAAAGTCTCCTTTCAGTGTGCCACCCAAGGAGAAATCCCTCAAATCATGAACAGTTGTACTTCTGCTGCTCTGTCTCCTAATGAGGACTTAGGAAGGGAATGGAATATCTGAGATGGGTGTAACAGTGTGATATTGAACTGCTGACCTCAGGAGTTCAAATGTATTCTTGGCTGAACTATATAGTGCTTTGCCTGTCCAGATGAATCCCATACCCTTCCCTGTGCCAGAACCACTGGAGTTTGTCTGGGGCAGCACCCTTTGGCAGTGGGGAGGGACTCTTGGTCCAGCAAGAAGCCAGAGCTGCCCTGCTTGGCATCAACACAAATGGAGTTAAATCAGTCCAGTCCATTAAAAACTCACGAGTCTCATCTAAAAATCCTTTTCAGAAGTGCATTTGATCTGATTTTTCTTGCCTTCTGGCTCCAGAGTGTGCATTTTCAAGCCCTGCTACTACAGCTGAAATGATGAGAAATGTCCTTTCCCACAGGAGCTCCTGGTTGCTGCAGCTTCACAAATAGCATCAGGCTGCAGGATTTGGCACTGCTGTCACTCCTCTGCCTCCCCCATTCAAGCAGTCAGCATTTCCAATGGCACTGGGTGCAAATCCCGCTGCAGCCCGCAGCTCTCCCCCTGTGGCACAGGCTCTGCTGTAGGAGCACCCTAGTGTTGCATTGTGAGATAATTTCAGCCTTTTCCTCTCCTTCCCATGCCACAGGGAATGGGAGACCTTGCCAGTTTTCCTGGCTCATATCCAGGGTGACAATTCCAAAGTCTCACTGAGAAAATGCTCTTCCTCTCCAGGAACATTGGACATTGTGTTGGAAATTCTTCCCTGTGTGGGTGCTGAGGCACTGGCACAGGTTGCCCAGAGCAGCTGTGGCTGCTCCATCCCTGAGAGTGTTCCAGGCCAGGTTGGATGGGGCTTGGAGCAACCTGGGATAGTGGAAGGTGTCCCTGCCCATGGCAGGGGGTGGAACAAGATGAACTCTGATGTCCCTTCCAGCCCAAACCTTTCTGGGATTCTATGGCTCTAAGCTGCCATTCACCCACAAGCGCCGGGAGCAGTGGCAGAACAACTGCTCTTTTCCTAATCTTCCTTTGAAAAGAAAACCAAAAACCATCTTAAAAACTTCCCAAAGGGTGCAAAAATATTGTTTAGGAGTAAGAAAAACTTCCCCAAGCCCCAGCTCTGGGACTGTAAAGGTGGGGGAATCACTGCCCAGTGACAGCTGAGAAAAGGCTGGGAAATGGCTTTTCCTACACCCAGGCCAGCTGTGGGAGGGCTCCAGTGTGGAGTCCCGTGGGAAGAGGTGACCCTTGGGAAGACTTGCATGTGGGATTGCACCTCTTGTCTTTTTTGAATAAGGAAAATCACCCCAGTTCCCTGCATGGAGAAACTGAGGCTGGTTGGCAACCCTGAGGATGGGGCAAGGAGGAATGGTGGGTTCATGGAGTTTGTTTTAATGTGCACATTTCCAAAGTAAATAAACACTGTACACCCTGTCATGATGTTCCTCAAACCTCCCCTTTGGGATCCCCTTGGCATCCCTGGCTGGGCTGAGGGGGTGTCTGTGCCCCCTGGCTGAGCACACAGTGTTCTGCATGCTATATACCCATTGCTCCATGCCGGAGTCCCATCAGCAGCTGCCTCAGTTCAGGGGCTTAAAAGCTATTAACTGAAAATCAATCCAAATGGAAAGAGTCCCATTTGTTGCAGCACACAACTCACCCCCAGAGAGCCGTCTCTGCGCTGCAGAAGGAGCACACGGCCGTGGCTGCGCAGCGCCGGCCAGCCTGGAGCTCATGGAATATTAAAGCTTCAGAGGAAAAATGGCCAGTGACAAGTAGCTGGACGTGGAGCAAACAAACAGTGCCATTCCTCACACGGTTGTCCCGCTGCTGGGGTTGCCGAGCTCCGCCGCGCTGGCACACAGCGAACCCCACGCGAGGACGGCGGCGGCGAGGAAAGTTTGCTGAGCCACGTGATTGAACTTGGGAGATGAATATTCCTCTCCTTCCATCAGTGCCTTTCAAGTAGATTGGAAAGAAAGAAAGGAGAAGGAAAAAAATCCAGGAAAAGGACAAAATAATGGGAAAGGGATGAATCAGAGTGCTTTTCTGTAGGCACACAAGGGGCCTTGGTCGCCCCGGGAGCCACCGGGGCAGCGTGTGCTTGGGAAACTAAAAGCATCCTTAGAGGGGGCAAAGGAATAAAAATCTGTGTAAAGGGACTTTAATTCTGGGCAATGAGCTGGGTAAAAGCTTTATTTGCTAGAAAAGTGATTTAAATGTGCAACATGGGTAACTTAAGTTCATGAAGGATGGGGGATGCTGGCACCATTGGGGAGGGCAGAGGTTGGATAGCTGTCATCATCAGGGACCACTGAGATGGCCAAGGAGGTCTTAGTCCAAATCCCCTCATGGTGCTGAGGGAGATGCTCCCAAAACCAGGTTGTGGGCGAGGCACAGTGCCCCTGGGGGGACATGCCCCCCTGAACCCTGTGGGTTTCATCTGATAACTTATGATTTGTGGTAACTTATGATCTCCAGGGACACCTTAGAGCACTGCCATGCCTAAAGGGGCTCTAAGAGAGCTGGAGAGGGACTCCACACAAGGGAGTGTAGTGACTGGACAAAGGGGAATGGCTATAAAGTGAAAGAGGGTAAATTTAGATTAGAGATTAGGAAGAAATTGTTCCTTATGAGGGTGCTGAGGCACTGGCACAGGTTGCCCAGAGAAGCTGTGGATGCCCCATGACTGGAAGTGTTCAAGGCCAGGTTGGCCATGGCAGGGGATTGGAATGAGATGATCTTCAAGATTCCATTCAACCCAAACTATTCTGTGATTCAATGATTTCCAGTTGTTGAAGTTCCCCTGGACTGTGGCTGGAAGCCAGACCTCTGCTTGAACAGCAAATCTCAAAAAAGGTGATTTTTTTAACCCAAAACATTACTCATCCTGGGTGAAGCAGATCCCTACCAATTGCTTTGTCAGAGGAAAGATCCCAGTAATGAATTCTGCTTGTGACTGGGAGGATCTCAAGGCACTCTGAGGCACTAGTGAGGGCTGCCAGGCCCCCCGGAGCCCTTCAGGGTGGCATTATCAGGCAGCTGACATTTTCCACTCTCCCTCCTTAGTCTTCTGGCTGTGATATAAATTTTCTTGGAGTTCTGCTGCGTTATTTGCATGCATCTACACACTGTTTGTTTTCACATGGTGACCTACATAACTCATTTTAATACCTACCGAGGCAGCAGAGTTGGGCTAGAAGGGTGTTGGGGGGATGCAGAAGCTCCATTGCAAGGAATCCATCATTTCTGTATTTTGGGAGAGGATGGCAGAGGCAATGGCATCCTCTCCCCTCACTCTCCTGCTAGAACCTTCCATGCTGGTAGAAATGGTGTCAGATCATTTCCACTGATTGCCAAAACCATGGATGAACTCTTCTTAACTGCCTATTCTAATAAAATATTCATTTAATTTGTCTCCTCTGTTATCTTCCCTGTTTGCACCTCATGTTAGCAATGCTCCAGGAGGCCCCAACCACAGGAAAGGTGGGTGTGGGTCCCTCAGGCCACATCCTTCCATGTATGTGGGAATATGTATTTTGATTTGTAATTTGCCCTCACATAAGAGCCATCAGGACATGCTGCTGTTGCCCCTGTGGCAAGTCCAGCATGACCCCAGGTCACTGATTCTGCCTTTACTTAATATAAACATTAGTTATTAAATGTTATTAAATTTTTAAGTAAAATGGAGTTGTCTCTGATTTGGGAAAGCCATAGAAAGTCATAAAATGGTTTGGGTGGGAAGGAACCTCAGAGTTCATCTTGTTCCACCCCCTGCCCTGGGCAGGGACACCTCCCACCAGCCCAGACTGCTCCAAGCCCCATCCAACCTGGCCTGGAACACTCCCAGGGATGGAGCAGCCACAGCTGCTCTGGGCAACCTGTGCCAGTGCCTCAGCACCCACACAGGGAGCAACTCCTTACCAATATCTAATCTAAACCTGCTCTCTTTCAGTTTAAAGCCATTTCCCCTTGTGTAGTCACTCCAGGCCTTTGTGATAGCCTCCAGTCTGGGTGTTTCTGGAAGCTCCACCATAGCCATGCCCAGGTTTGCTCCTGGCTGGTGGAGCAGCCTCCAACCCATTCCTTCCTCAGCTCCTGAGAGCAGAACCTGCAAAGATGTGAGTACTTCAGAGCAGCCCAAGGGCTATCCCTGACCCACCTTAGCCAGAAAATCATAACAAGCCCCATCCCCCTGTATTTTGGCAGGGTCTTGACTCCACACAGTGTGTCCAGCCGTGGTCCCTGGTGCCTTTAGCAATGCTGGAGAGAGGAATTGGCCCCACGCCTGGTCCTGCTGCAGACACACTGAGTGCTGTGTGTCCTTCATCTGGCCCATTTCAGCTGTAATTGCAACAGCCTGAACCTCCACACGGGTTTCTGTGCTGATATTTCATGACATTTTATGTACATAATCTACATATGTTATTTTTAGCAAACTTTCTCCCTGGGACAGACTCATGTGTACCACATCTTGTTCCTATGAGCGTGTGCA
>NW_008692905.1:8608-17232 GCF_000695815.1 Acanthisitta chloris | reverse complement strand
ATAAAATTTTATTCTTTTCCCCCTGTCAAGATCAGGTTTTGAACTGAGAAGCAACACACATGCAACATATTTTTCTTCCTTTTCAAGAGGCTGCTTTAAAGGGGGGTAAAAAACCCAAAGAGCAAAGGCAAGTGGCCTACCTCCTGTTTCCAGGCATTTCCTTGCTTGGGATGCTCTGGTGTGAGTTACCATCAACCCCTCGAAAGAAATAGCATCCTTCTTGGGTTGAATTGGCAGTATTCTGGGTGGAAATAACATTGTTCTTGGTGGAAATAGCACTGGTTTTGGTGGAAATAGCATCGTTCTTGGTGAAAATAGCATCATTCTTGTGGAAATAGCCTCATTTCTGATGGAAATAGCATCATTCTCAGTGGTAACAGCATCATTCCTGGTGGTAACAACATCATTCTTGGTGGAAATAACATGGTTCTTGGGTATTCTAGGAGCTAGAAAATTCCTTGGTCCTTGCTGGAAATGGTTTGCTGTGGCTTGTGGAGCTGCTGGCACATGTAGAGTTGCAATGAATGTTGTGCTGTTTGGTGTTTTTTAGGAACTGTGGCTCCAAGCTTTGTGTCTGTGTGAGATGCAGCTCTCATAGAATCATAGAAGTTTAGGGGTTGGGATGGACCTTACAGATCACCTAGTCCCAACCCCCTGCCCTGGTCAGTGACATGTCCCACCAGACCAGGTTTCTCAAGGCTTTATTCAACATGGATTTGAACACTACCAGGGTTGGGGCTGCCACTACTTCCCTGGGCAACCTGTTCCAGTGTCTCTCACCTGGAGACTCTCAGTCCTTTGGCAGGGTAGGTTTGCCTCGGTTGTTTGTTGGAGAAAATGTTCCTTAAGGAAATGGTGTTTTGCCAAACTCAAAGTGTTTGCGGAACAGGAATGCTGGCCTTGGGAGGATACTTGCTCGTGGTGGTCTGTACATGAAGGAGGTGGTCTGTGTGAGGAGGACGTGGTCCATGCAAGGAGGATAGTGTCCATGCAGTGAGAATGGAGCCCATGAAGGGAGGTTGGTGTCCATGTAGGGAGGATGGGGTCTATGTGGAGCAGAGAGGTCCATGTGGGGCAGCCCAAGCCCATTTTGCACTGCTGATAGAGTGACAGCCCCCATGGCCTGAGGAGCACCACCTGGAAATGGTCCCTGAAGGCTCCAGCAATGTCCCATGGCTCCTCCAGCCCTGTGGCCACAGACAGAGTCTGAGCACCCTGAGCAGAGCTTGGCCAAGGCCATTACTTTTAGCCACTTCACAACTGTCTGAGACTTTTTGTGAACACAGCTGACCAGGACCTTGGGGTTTCCCCTTGTGCTGGTCATCAGCAGCTCTTGGCTTCATCAGTGGGTGCCAAGGTCTCTGCTTCCATTGCACCCACCCCCTTGGCCCTGGTGCTGCCTGTCCCATCAGACAGGGAGAGTTAGTAAAACACAGGGCAAGAATTTGTTTAACTTTGGGTCTCACTTGGCCGAACTCCTGATGGTGTTGGGGCCGGTGCTCCTGGGGCGGGAGGAGCAACATGACTCACACATCTATCCCAGCTCCTCCATTCCCTGACAGGACCCTTGGATCCAGGGGTGCAACAGGGACATGTGGTGACACATGGCAAAGCACAACCTTGAATGGCACCCTCTGCAAGCAGCACTGGGCAGCAGCATGGGTTCTGCACGACACAGCTGAGTCCGTGGTTAAAAGCTCTTCCCGAGCGCTTTGAGCAACGAAAGCTCTTTTTTCCAAGTCCTCGTTGTGTACTAATGAAGGAATAAAATAAACATTTGGTAACAAATCCAGCATATGGTTATTGTTTGCTGCAAGGACAGGGGAAAACATGACTCCATAACTGGGCGAAAAGGCTGCAGCTGCACTATCGCATTACCGCGCGGTGCTTTATTTAATAAACCCTCGTCCTGCCAGCGTTAACGAAATTTCTCCTTCCCCCTCCGGCCCTGAGAGGTGGTTTTGGTGCCTTCTGCCATGATGGTCACGGCAGGGTCGCATGTGCCCTTCGTTAGCTGAGGAATCTGCTTTCAATTCCAGCCCTTCAGATTGTATTTTCACAGAGACTCATTAGTCAGCGAACGCTGACAAGCCGCTGTAAGTGTGCCATCTCCCGCATTGTTTATACGCAAGTGCAGCGCCCAAAATGATTTATTTAGGTTTTAATTAAAATTTGTGGATAGACCAGTGATTTTTAGCAGTGCCTGCTCTAATTTGTGGTTGCAGGGGGAAAAAAACCCAACAGAAAAAAAATAATCAATGGGCTTATGGCATTTATATTTTGAGAGTTACCTCAGGCCATGGTAACCTGCTGGTTTGCTGTCCCTGCCATGCTGGGCAGGCCCCAGCCATGCACAGCCCAACCCTAGGGCTGCCTTTCAGTCAGGAAAGGTGTAACACTTTTGGTTCCCACATCCAGGCACAGACTTGGGATACTCTAGCAGGTAAACTGATGTCCCATGAGTGATGTCCTGTTGACCCCAAGACCAGGCTGAGCCCTGAGTGGATGCAGAATTGCAGCACTTTGAGGGCATATCATAGAATCCTATGGGTTTAGGTTGGAATAGACCTTCAAGACCATCTTGTTCCATCCCCCTGCCATTGGCAGAGACAACTCCCCACTAGACCATGTTGCTCCAAGCCCCATCCAATCTGACCTGGCACACTCTGAGGGATGGAGCAGCCACAGCTTCTCTGGGCAACCTGTGCCTCAGCATCCTAACAGGGAAGAATTTCTTCCCAATGACCAATCTAACCCTGCCCTCTGCCATTCACCCTTGTCCTCTCACTCCTTGTCCTGGTTCAAAGTCCCTCTCCATCTCTCTTGGAGCCCCTTTAGGCACTGGCAGGGGCTCTGAGGTCTCCCAGGAGCCTTCTCTTCTCCAAGCTGAACACCCCCAGCTCTCTCAGCCTGTCTCCATAGCAGAGCTGCTCCAGCCCTTGGAGCATCTTTGTGGCCTCCTCTGGACTCACTCCAGCAGGTCCACGTCCTTCTTATATTTAATTATCTTATATTTAATTATCGTCTAATTTAATTAATATCCTTCATATATTTAATTGCATGTGCAGCATCACAGCAGCATCCAGGAGGAGGATGGGTAACATGGGAAGGTGGCTGAGTCCTGCAGTCCCCATGAGCAGGACAGGTGACTTGTGGCTTGAAAACAGAAGTTACCATTTAAAAATCCTTTGGAGGGTGTGGATCACCATCTCCAAAATAATCTGGGATGCCAGATTGCAGCATCCCTCATTCCCCTGGAGCAGTAGGAATTTATGTTGCCGGTAGCTTTTCATTAATCCAAAAAGAGTAACCAGGAGTGGAAGGATGAGGGTGTTGTGGTGGGTGAGGTGATGAAACCTCAAGGACACTGCTGCCTGCCTTGCTCTGCAGGACCCCCAGGCTGCCTGCCCAGGCAAGGGGTGATATGATGCTCTTGCTGGACAGTTTTTTTGCTCCTTGTGACATCAAGATACATTTTTATACATTGCAATAAAGCACTGAGAGACTAAACTCATGTCCCTCTGACCCCCCCAAATTATGAAAGTTTGAAGCCTTTCTTGGCCTGTAACCACAGCTCAGAGAAGTCCCTGCTGTACCTGATGTAAATATGTATTAATTAAAGCACTTTGGAAATGCAGAGTATTGACCTAACGGGCTGTAATGGCTCTTCTTGAGCAATTACAATCTATCATACAGCTCCAGACTTCGGGAGGGATTTTTTCGGACGTGTGTTACTGACCCAACGGTCCCAGGCGGTTTCCTCCCTCACACAGACCCTTCCTGCCCCAGGGCTCACATCCTTCCCGGGGAAATCATTGCAGGGGGAGGCCCTAAATCCTTTAAAATTAATAAATAGGATGTATTCCATCCTGTCCCCTCCCCACTGTGTACCTCCTGTCCTGCTCACCATCGCTGAGGGCATTTTTGAGCCTCCCAATCCACCTGCAGACCACAGGAAATACCCAGAGCAAAATATTTGTCTATAAAAGAAAAACTTTGTGCTTTCCAGTGGTGGAAACCCTTCTCAAATAAAGCATTCGTCTCCTGAGGCTTACACCTTCTAATTTAATTTTCCCCTAAATCAAACAGTGTATTAATTCCCAATAGAAAACACGTTCCAGTTTCACAAACAATATTTAAATGGTATAATAGGGACATCTTTTATAAATACTTCTAACAAATCCTGAAAAAACCTGGATGTGTGGGCTATAATTAATAGAAATGCCAAGTGCCAGCTAACCAGGAAAACTCCAGCATCATAAATCTGCCCTGAGCTTTCTCACACATGCTGATGGATGGGGACTCGCAGCTTAAATATTTAACAATCAATAATTCAAATACCTATCCTGCCCTATTAAATTTGTCACATTTATTTATAAATGCAACATCCAGCTGAAGTTTCTCTGAAAGTTGGGCCTCTTCCACCCAGTAACAATGTGCAGGATTTTGGAAGAGAGCTGGAAGGGATAAAAATGTGCTGGGATATGGAATTTCTGTGGGGAAATAAGAAACAATAGGGGGGGAAATTAAACCCCATATCCCAAAATAGTTGGCTGCATCTCCTTCACCCTAATGGGTTTGGATAATGCAGTGTGCAGGCAGGTGCTGTGGCGTATGAATCACATTTAGAGGAACATTTTCCAATTTCTTTGCCGCCCAAGGCAGGGAACTGCTGTTCATCCTCCACTGATGAATATTTTTGTGGCACAGGGTGGGCTGTGGCCCATGCCCACACGTTGCCTCCTGTCCAGAGCAAATCCTGCAACAAAAACCCAACCCAAAACCCTGGGGAAGGGGGTGGGTTTGGGGCTGACCTGAACCACAGCAACGCTTTGCCTCATGAGAGGGGACCAAAATGAATGAATAAATAAAGATATGCTGGGGGCAGTGCTGGCAAGTGAGAGGAGGATGACAATGATGATGATAATGATGATAGTAATAACAAAACCATACTAATAAATAACATTATTGATGATAATAAAATTAGATATTTCCAGCTTGCAACACCAACAGCCTGACTCCATATTGCAAAGACTACATGGTTTATCAGGTGGCCTCTGTCCTCTCCAATGGCCTCCATAAAAATAACACCAATGGGGAAAGCTCAGCTCCATTTCCATTCATCTAGAGGAATGGGAGTGAGGTGGCTCAGAGCATCCCACATGCTGCTGGAGACTTGGTCATGCCTCCAGCTGCCTGTGCCATGGAGGGTCGCTTGGCCCCCTAAGCATCATTTCAAAGGAGCACCAAAACTGACCTGAAAGGTCACAAAAGTGGTAGACCCAAATTTCTGGAAGGATTTAAAAAAACCCCATAGAGCTATTTATGAGTAAGGAGTGGGAGGTGTGAACTAAGGTCCCTGTCCCCACCAGAGTGTGCCTGTGGGCCCAAATTAGGGTGACATAAATCTCCATGGCAAATTTATTGCCATAATTTATCAGCTCCTGTTGCTGAATGGCCAAGCAGTTAATTTTGAGATGAAGTGGTGCCATTTTCATCAATACCCATGTGCTAACCACCCATCAAAACATGCAGCTGCAATTAATACCATGCTGCTGAAGTACTGAACCAATAAATATTTCCAGCCTTGGCTTGTTTCGGCAGATGTCGGATGAACCCACCACCTGAGTCCTGTTGTTGCATCAACAGGAGCATTTGCATTTAAGAAAGAGATTAAGTAGCCAGATCTCCCCCTGAGCAGAGCCAGGAGCTCACATTTCCCTGCCTAAACACCACCCTGTGCCTTTTCTATCCAAAGTTTCTAATTTCTGTTGGAACTATTGCGTATTCCTCCTGCATCCCAAGCCAGGCCGACACATTTGGATAGCAATAAATAATAAATGAGATTTATTTCCTTAGATGCTGATGGAGACCTTTTCTACTGCAGGAAGAAACTGAGAAAGCAGGAGTGAAAGAAAAGGTGCATGAAAAGAAGGGAGAAAGCAGAAGATGGTGCCCAAACCCTGGCTGGTGCCTGCTCTGCTCCCAGCTTGGCTGTCACCTGCGTGGGACAGGGTCCAGCTGCACTCCTGCACCCCTTTTGGTTCCTCCAGCAAACCCAGGGCAGCCTCAGCCAATGCTCTCAATAACAAAGGGTATCAATAAATAATAGTGAATGATTTTTGCAGGGGGAGATGGACGAGAGTGTGGGCAAGTGAAGAGCTGTTGGAGACAGCGATGGGCAACACCTTCCCTGTGTAGTCTCACTGCATTTCCTTAAAGCAGATTTTAATTTTTTGGTGCTTATTTGTGCAGTGATGTGCAGTGGTGGGTCCCTGTCCCTCCCTCCCATCCCTGCAGTCCCTGTGCTCAGTGCTACTGCATCCAGCTCCTGCAGCCCCGCAGGACAGGCTGGCCCATGCCTGGGCTTACTTCCAAACCAAAGGGACACCACCACCATTTGGGCTGTTTATGCAGCCTTGAGATGAGTTTTCTGCCCAAATGGGACAGTGAGCATAGGCTCAGCAAATCCACAACCCCCTCCTTCTCCCTCTCTCCTCGCAAGGCTTGCAGGGGTGAAAGGAGCCAACGCTCCCGGCAAGCCCCTGCCTGGGGTGCTGTGTTCTCTTTGAGGGCAGATTTGGCTTTTCTTTACTGTCTCGTCCCCTTTATGAGTAAAAAAAAAAGCCAAATTGAACATGCTCCAACCTGTCCTCAGCTGCCACGCTGCACATCGGTGCCAGCAGGGCCCACGTCTGAGACAGCAACCAGGATGCGGCAGGGGGCACAGACAGGGCCCCCGGGGACTGTGACATTAGAGCTGTGCCCAGCCTGACCCTCCCTCCCTGCCCTTGCAGCCAAACCCAAAACTCTGTGAAGGTGTGAGAAAGGAAATACCAGGGGTTTATGAGTGTCAGACAGCGATTTGTTAGAAAACACTCATTTCCCCCAAATAAAATGGAAGAGCTGGTGTTGCAGCTGGTGCGGCCTGCGGAAGGGCTGGGGGTCGTGGTGGTCCCTGTCTCCTGCCCTCTGAGGTCATGTGGCAGAGCTGCACCAGCCCTCACCCCTCTTTTTAAGTAGAAAACAGGCAGAATGGCTTAAATGCAAAACCCACCTTTGTGCAAGTATTAATTTCTACACATATCTTTTAAGCAAAAGGTGTTTCAGAGTGAAAAAGTTTGAAGAACACTTTGAAGTTTGTAAAAACTCCTATCTTTTCCTATTTTTGCCTACAGAAGCCTTGGAGAGAGGTGCAGTTCTGTCTAACGGGCTGCAAGGTCAACCCCAAGAGCCATGGCCAAAGTGGAGCCGGGAGCCGTATTTGGGACTCCTCAGAAATTAAGACTTTTGAAGTTTAGCTGCATCTAAAGGTGTATTGCAGGATCTGCAGAATTAACCGGTCTCCTCTGTCTTCCCCAGGTGTGTTTTATGTCTTTACTTTGGATGATTTAATCTGTGGAGTTTTGCTGAGGTTTAATCTGTTACCGTGCAAGGAACAATTCTGTGTGATGGAACACCCACAACACGGGGAAGAACAACCAGTGTGACAACACTGAGTTAATTTAACCAAATATCCCCATGATTTGGGATGAAGTGACTTCCTGGGAGCCTGCCCAGGTTGAAGGGCTGGCGCCAGCCACCCGCAGAGGCCGATGCCGCGCCGGGCAGCGATGCCCACGGTCCTACAGCCGCACCCCCACCTCATGCCCAGCTGGGAGTAAATAACAACACAGCCTGTTAGCATTAGCAATTTTTTATTTTCCTTTTTTGTTGCATAGGAAATGCAGTACTTGCTTCCAGTAATTGTATTGTAATGTGAGAAGGTGGTAGCACTAATGGTTGAATACAAGAGTTAAACTAATCCACACCAGCTCAAAAAACCTGCGGAGACTTAGTTGAATAAGAATGGATGCCCACAGTGATTCTCAACCAATTACAATTTTTTTCACAGAACACAGTAAAACTAAAATGGTAACTATGAGAGTCAATACAAGTATACTAGAGGCACGAGGGGCCTGACTCATAAAAAAAAATGAACACGACATGGTATTAACACGGGTGTCAAGTGAATTTGCAGCAGATCTTTCACAAGGCTGGTGGAAATTTTAGCGCCCTGATTCTCAAACCACTGCTGAGGGACTGGGCTGGGCCGGTCCCAGGCAGCAGGGCAGGGCGAGGGCAGAGCTCAGCCATGCAGAGAACCTGCACAGCTGGGCAAAAGGGAGGTTTCTCCTTGATTGTATTCCCAAAGAATTTCGTGGCCCTTTCCCCAAGGCGCCGGCAACAAGGACAAGCGGCGTCGGTGGATGCCGAGCCGAGCACTCTTGCCCTACCATGCTCTGTCTAGAAACTCATCTTCTTTTTGTTTTTCCCCTCATATTAATTTGCGGATGCAGATAAAAGGGGGGGATTTCACCCAACACAATTGTTTTTGTTCATGCTCGAGCATAGAAGATTAACTAAGTGGAAAATAGTCTTCCCTAAAAAAAAAAAAAGCATACAAAGTACAAAAGTTCACATTGTGGGCGAGTGCTCGCCTCGACGGAGGGTTTCTCTAGAGCTCAGAGGTAGTGATCGAGCGTATTTTGTTCCGGTACAGGCAAGATCTCTTTTGTAATCGAGTCGCCTCATACCGCCGTGTCCCGAGCCCCCGGCATCGGCCGGAGCGTGGCACGGAGCCG
>NW_008692905.1:6289-8577 GCF_000695815.1 Acanthisitta chloris | reverse complement strand
TCTCCTGCCAGCCTGCACCTCTGGGGTTTGGAGCATGGTCCTGCGCTGCCTCGCCTCCTCTGCCACCCCTTCCCATCGATTCCTGGTCTCCATGGGGTTAGGGGAGGCAGAGAGGGGAAGGGGAGGGCGAGGAGAGCCAGCAGGAGCACGTGCTGAGGAGAGCCAAGGCGAAACTCATCCTCAATTTGGAGGAGAAAAGCCCACCAGCCTCCCGTGTTAATAGCAAAGGAGCTTTTATGAATCGGGCCCAAAGTTTGTACAGAGTTTGTCTGAAGAAAAATATTGCAACTGTGCATGAAACTAAACAACCACATGAGGTTTTTTTTTTCTTTTTTTCTTTTTTTTTTTTTAAAGGGTTTTTTTCTTTCTATATGAGGAAGTCTGGTGTGAAGAAGGGTCAAGCATGGGTACCTGGTTAACCGCTGCCCATTAAGAAATCTCTCACAATGTGAGCTCTCGGTCTCGTTTGTGGGTTTAAAGGACTGTCCCTTCAATTTGAACTGTTCTTCAGAGCAAGTTCTCTGAATTCTTAGGGTAGCTTTTCGAGACGAAAATCTTACCAGGCACGGATTTCTGGTCTCAAACACCATGTCCTGCCCTCTAGGAAATTAAAAAAAATAAAAGAAAAGAAAATAAAAAAAAGAAAAAAAAAAAAGAAAAGAAAAAAAGGAAAAAAAAGAAAAAAAAACCCAAAACACAAGTAATACTGAATTTAAGTAAATGTATACCTCCAAAATACTGAAAACACCCCAAATCAATAAAGACAGAATTTGCGTTCTCAGTGAAATATCTTTAAACCTATCTGACAAGAACCAAGTCAGAAAAAAAGACTAACATAACTTTGAGTAATATTCATACAGCTACTAAGCATTATGGAATAGCATGCATTAATATTGTACGGTTATTTTACATCACCTATATCAGAAGGTTCTGACAGACAGCGAAGGCTACCGGTGTAGAAAAAATCTTACTTCAGAAGAGCAATATAATACAGATTTCACAGGCACTACATTTTAATATATCAGGTATTATGCTGGTTTTCTTATAATTCTTTCTGTCCTAAAGCTGGCATTATAACAATGACCGAAAAGGCAAGGATCGAAGTAAACGGAAAGTAGATACCAAAGTTGATATATTCTTTTCTTTTTTTTTTTTTCAGATAGATTAGTGCATAGTTTTTCATGCAGATAAACACTGCTATGCATTTACATTGTTGGAAAGCAGAGTGAATTGAGCCCAAGTTGTCACATTTTTGTAAATCATTTTGCCAGCCTGTAATAGCACCATGTAATGGATTTGCATTAAACATTAAATTGATTTCAGAATTGGTGACACAGTATTCACTACAGTTAAGTGCTATGGAATAGCTTCAATGTTACCTGCTATATATCAAAGCAATTTTCATCCCACTGCTTTTTTATTGGAAAAAATAAAAGGAAAATGTACTCAATACTAATTAGACTATTGCGCAGCCTTGGACTTGATGATGGCATAGCTGGGTTTACTGTCAAACAGTAATACATGCATTGACTTCAAGACAAAATTGGCATTGTAAGCTTGATTTAATGAAAATCCTGCCTAGCAGGCAGTGCTAACTTCACAAGACCTGCCTCCGACAGACCTCATGAGGTTGAATTTGCTGTTTATTTATTGTTTAGGTGCCATTGAAGCTCTCCTTACATTGTCATGCCGGTTATGGTTTTAATTTTGTTCGATGGAGGCCTTCTACCAGTAAAAAAAAAAAAAAAGAAGAAAAAAAAAGATATTTCCAGAGACACAATGCAAAGTACAATATTAACTGACATTCTTTCAAAAAAAAAAAAGAAAAAGAAATTCACCACAAGGAAAAAAAAACTGTTTTAGGCTATGTATCTGGGTTTTTTTGTATTTTTGTACAGTAAATATTTTATAACACTGTTACTACAAAGCTGCAAATATACGGAACAAAGAGAACTAGAGAAAGAAAAAAAAATGTTAGAGGGATTTTGCATATTCCTGTGGGCTGACTGAATACTGTGGAGTTGAGAAAACTTGGTGGTTCTTTTCCCCTTCAACCTTAAGGGGAGGGGGAACAAGCAAACAGAGACAAAGTGTACCATGGCTGCCTAAACTCGAAGCCCGAAAGTTTTTCTTTCTTATAAAGGAAGAAGAATAAATAAGAATGGCATTGCTGGGGTGTGCGGCATGAGAAAAGCAAGTGCCCTCGCTCAAAAAAAAAAAACCCAAAAAGAGAGGAAAAAAAAAGAAAGGAATCAACTTGAGACAAAGTCAATTCGTGCTAAGCCATC
>NW_008692905.1:0-6242 GCF_000695815.1 Acanthisitta chloris | reverse complement strand
GGGGGCGGGTACAGGTCAGAGTATTTGTGCGTCTGACGGTTCTGGAGAGAAGGAGACGGGGAGGAAAAAAGTTGTTCGTGTGACTCAAAAAAGAGCGTCCGGAGGGGAGCGCGGCGTGACCTGCTCCCGCCGCTCCTGCCGCAGCCTGCACACCCGCGAGGGATGGATGGCTGGATGGATGCTCCATCCCTCCTGCCCCGGCCCTGCTCGCCTCCCCACTCCTCGAGGACTACAACACTGTTTGTTCTCTACACCTGCACAGAACGGAACTGCCGCGTTTCCTGCGTGAGAGGAAGGTGAACACAAACTGAATTTAGTGTGTAATACTTTACAACTCCTGTTGGTTAACACCCTTGACCTCCTACCTAATGTTTTAAAGCCTTTAAAACATTTTTTTCTCGCAATTCTGCTCAGAGTTCCCTAACTTTAGCGTCATCAAACTTAATATGACAAAAAATACCTTCAAAAATACAGCATACCTGTAATGTCCATTTACAATGGTTCTTCAGTAGCCTATACTTCTCAAGCATAGGAATATGCTATACCATTGAGAGAAGAAAAATAACTGTATTTAAATACATACAAAAAAAGGAAACGGGAAAGTTTTTAACTTAAATCCAGTTCCCAAAGGAAAAAAAACCAAAACAAAAAAAAAGCAATTCTATGAACGCTGCCTTTAGAACGAACAATCAGAAATTCCACTAAGCTAATTTGACAGAAATTTTTCCTCATTTAAACAACATTACAAAAGTCCTGCATTATAAAATAGGGTAGAATAAATCAGTGTAATCAATAAAACTATACAACATACAAATTACATATCTTCTGAGTGGGCAGTTTAATTCTCTCTCTTTGCAGCCATGACTACAACATGCTCACTAAAAACAACTAACTGCCCAAACTATTGCTTAGTTTGTTTTGTTTAAAAAAGGGTGCAATTTTATTGTATATACAACCAATTTACTGGTAATACCTTGTCTCATAGCAAGGTTCTGACAAAATGTTTGTCTAGGCTTTTTTCCCTTCACTGTGAAGCACTGAAAGCTGCTATTTTTTTTTTTTTAGTGCACATATGTCTTAATAAAGTAATGCCCAGCTAAGTGCTATAGGGAAGGCAAAGGATGCTGGCTAGAGGATGTGATACCATATACTAACAATCACACAATACAATAGAGCAAAATGACTACTCAACCACTTATCAGACACATATGAAAATCCAAAACATTTTATTTTTTCCTTAAATAGAGAATAACCAGTAAACAATTTTCAGAACTTGGAAGTTTAAAAACGTGCATATAAAAATGGGCATTATATACTTTTATTGAATGTGGATTGATTGCAGTCTGCTAATAAAAATGGGTGTGGGATCTGAAGAAAAAGGAAGTTTTTTTTTTTTAAGGCTTGCTTGTGAAAGGAACAGTTGTAAAACAAAAATTGCTTGAAGCAGGGTTCAGCTTAGTGCTTCACAGTTTGACTGCTTCTCTAAGAAGAGCCCTTCCTGCATGTGCATTCAAAAATCACAAAAGTACAAAGACAAACACCTAAAACACACTGCGTCAAGTGCAGCACCAACTTTGGTCAAATAAAAAAAAATTAAAAGAAAAATTAATAATTGCTAAGCTTTTCTACATGATATAAGCAGGTATTGCATATTTTCATATATCTGGGAGAAAAAACAAAACAAAAAAAAAAAAAAGGAAGACTCCAAATAAAAGGTAAAATGCAGCAACATCCAAAAATACTGATAATCTAGCATCTACAGATCTCAGAATAGCACTGCCACTGACCATACAGGACAATAAACACTACTCCTATCTGCGGAACAACTAACATCCTATTTAATTCTAGATGTTGGAACTGACAATGGCTGACATAAAAGTCACATTTACAAAAAGTGTCTCCAAATGCTTGACTAGGGAAAAACCCCTTTCAATATAGGAACATGTGCAACAATTCCACAAATAATCGCTATCCAGGGCAAGGCACATTGATATGGAATTTTTTTTGTTTTTTTGTTTCGTGCAAATTAAGAAAACAAAACAAAACATCGTTTCAGGGAAAAGATGAGGAGCAAAGTGTCTTCCCAAGAATTTCAGTTACTTGATTGTATAGGACAGTAGTAGAAACCCTTCTGAAGGGTCGAACAAACATAGTTTAAAGGCAAGTGCCTGGAATAGGGATTACAATATTGTGTCTTAATGCACTCTACTTTACCCTACATTAACTATATAAAAATTAGTTACTAACACTAGAACATGCAGAGACTTTCTCTGATTAGCTGGACTCGCCAACCAGAACGTATATATATGTATAGTATAGGAAACCTTCTTAAAGTTGCATGTGAAGCAAAGGGGTGCTCCGCTGTCTGATAGAAAAAATCACTTGCACTCTTTTTTTTTTCTTTTTTTTTCCTTTTTTTTGTACATAAGATACAGGACGTTTGGGGTCCAAACTTCTCTTTTTTTATTTTTTTTTCTTTTGTTTTTGTTTTTTTTTTCACTTGTCTGTTATTTATTTATTTATTTCTTCTTCAGCAAGTGCCCTTGCTTTGAACTGGCATAAGTTGTAAGATCAGCATCGTTCGTTTCTGTCATGTTTTCTTTGCAGTCCAGAAAATGTACCAGTTCAGGGACACGAAAGGTGTTTTACTTTCTGGACCGTTCTCTCTCATTCCCAAGGTGTTTGAGAACTGATAAACCCTATATTGCCGGAAACACGTAAAATTTGTCAGAATTGGCATAATCCATTATAGTGACTTTTAGCTTATAAAATTAACAGATATTATGATTTCATTTTAGTTATGTGCTTTGATAACAGAAAATGATTAATTAGCATTTAATGTAGTTAACATATTGTGGTAAAAGCACCATTAGATTTGTTTTTTTTTTTTTAATTTTCCTTCAGTTTCAAAGGGATACAAGTTCAACAATAAAAAACATAAAAAGCAAAAATAGCTCCCCTTTTTCTTGCAAGGCTGTTTTTTACCCCAATAATTTAGAGTCCTGGGGTGGAAGGACTTGGAAAACAAAAATAGAATTTTCAACAATCTCTATCTTACAAAGATATTTAGCTATCCAATGAAATTGCACTTTACTCAATTCAAAATTCGATTGTTTTGATTGATTCCTGTCAGTTTCTGTCAAAACAGACCAACTTCCCCATTTCTGCGTGAATTTTTGTGTAATTGTTGAAAATTGTTGAAAAATGTTGGTTTTTTTTTAAAATGTAAGTGCAGCATTTCAAACTTTTTTTTTCTTTTTTTTCTTTTTTTTAAGTGAATAGTAGTAGTTCGATGGTTTAAATCGCTCTGCAATCGAGTGGAAAAAAATTGTTGACAATGCTCTTATGGTTCATGTTACATCTCTAAGTGCTGACTGTAAAAAAAAAAAAAAAAAGAAAAAAAACCCCAACAACAACAACAACAAAAGAAAAAAAACCTGCATTTTTTTTTCCGATATGTTACAGAAAAACATGCTCTATGTCTGTCCGGTAAGTTATATATTGCAGAATTCAGCTACTACAAAAGTTATAGTTTTAAGTGTGTTTCATGATTTCTCAAGAAGTCTCACACCTGTATGGGAAAATCCGATGAGGATACTGTAAAACAGTTAGGCTCCATATGGAAAGTGTGTTACAACAGCGAGTTGGTAAGCAGCAGCAGAGGCTAGTTCTACTCAGTGTCACCTAATGCTTACACTACCAATGAAACACTTCAAAAGTTATGAAGCCCAACCATTTCCAGCACCATATGAGAAATTACAACAGTCCTACAGTTGTCTAAAAAAAAAATAAAATAAGATCTCGAGAAAGTTACGGCCTTTGCCATTCAACCATAACATTTGCCATTTCCATGTACTAGTTTGCTGTCGGTGTCTGCTCGCCTCCCCTTCCGCCGATGTGAAGTCGCTGCGCTGCGTTGCTGCTGCTTCCGTGTTACAGAGGTGGGAAGGGGTCTGGTGGTCTGTCCGGTGGGTGGTGGGAAGCGGAGACTTTTATCCCAGGTACCAGGACTGCAAAAGAGAAAGGAGAAAAGTCAGTCTTGCCACTGCTTTCGCTGCTTCCCCAAGGGCTCCGGGCATCGCTGCCAGCCTCCTCCGCCAAGAGGGGGGCTAATTGAGACCGTGACGAATTGACCTAATTACAAAGCTTAATTAAAAATACTGTACAAATCAATATATTTTTTTTCCTCCCCGACAGTCGCTGGACATAGCTACAGATGAACGTGGGGGTCATGTCACGTTACAAGTTATCAATCTTTTTAATAGATGATGGCTTGAAGATCCCTCCAGTTCACTTTTGTCTAATCCCCTGAAAAGGCGATACACATTCGCCTCTCTGTGCCATTTATCACCCTGCAGTCGGGGTTTTCTTGGGTATTTAGGCATGTGCCAGCATAAGCATCTGTTGCTTTATACTGCCCTGCTTCAACTGTCTCGCTGGAACAGATGCACAGAAATTCAACAACAGGGCTGTTTTCTTAGGAGAAATGTGGATCGCTAGAGAAAAGCCAGGATAAAGCAAATCTGGGGGAAAGTGGATCAGCGAAAATGTCCCATATCTCTGCCCATATTTGTGTTTCAAAACAAAACACGAGCCTCAACTAATAGCTTTTCTTTAGGAAGATCTTTTTTTTTTCCTCATTCTTTTCCCCAAAGGGAGGGAATTCCCTGGGAATTCAGATCCACAACAATACCGTCCTTAACCCAACGGCGCAGATGCCCAGAGCACAGAAAGAGATTTCGCTCCTCCATAGGAAAATAAACACTGTTGGAAAGCTGGAGTGGGCTCTGCTGGAGCCAGGGCAGTGCCACCACACCGGGGAGACCCGGCTCGGCCCCGGCGAGGTCAGCCCAACCTGAACTCAGCATGAATAAGAGCAGTGTTAGGCCCTGGGACCGTACACGCTGGGGGATGCTACTTGGCAATGACATATTGCTGTGGGAATACACCAACAAGCGGCAACTATTTAGCCTGAAGTAAAGTAATACAACAAGAAAGACTCAGGTATTAAGGAGCCATTGCTGATACCCCACGTTTTGACTCAGGCTCCCATAATATATGAGGTGCGTACGTGCACACATACAAACTGACGACAAGTTTTACCAACTTTTCCCTCCGTTCCTTTTCGGAGTCTGACATGATTGATAGCACAATCAGCTCGGGGAGGATTTATGAACATTTACAGAAGACTCTGAGGCAAGTTTCATGTGGGACTTGGAGATTATGTGGTCTTGCCATGGAGGTAGGAACTGGTAAAATAAATAGCACGATCGGAGAAGTTGTCCTGCTTCCAATACACCTCATTAACTAACTCTTCCTCCGCTCGCCCGTCTGAATACAAACACACCGGTCCCATATCGACTCCATCTATTGCCTACAGATTTTATATTTAGACTTACTCAGGCTGCAATTAAACGAAATAGTTCTCATATGTAAAGTTCATAAACAGAGGAAAGTTCTGGCAGGGTTCGTGAAGCAGAGCCAAGTCCTGTTCCCCTCCCTGACTGCGGGGCCTTACTGATTTTCGGTGGGTGCAGGGATGTGGAGTGTGGGCTGTGCTGTGCTGGAGGCAGCTCTGATGACTACCAGCACCTGTGACCACCACTGACATCTCTGGCCACTGCCAGCAGCTAACTCCTCCAAACTCCTCCAAACTTTGCATGCTCATCCCTCACACTTGTTTGAGTGGGACAGTTTTTGGCTGGGTTGGGAACTGGTAGTGGCCATCAGGGAGCAGAGGGGTTAAAGACTGAAAGGGGATGGAGCAGAGGGGTTAAAGACTGAGAGAGGACGGAGCAGAAGGGTTGAAGATCAAGATGTGATAGAGGGGTTGAACACTGAGAGGTGATGGAGTGGAGGGGTTACAGATTGAGAGGTGATGGAGTAAAGGGGGTGAAGATTTGTGAGGTGATGGAGTAAGTTGGTAAAAACTGTGAGGTGATGAAGCAGAGGGGTTACAGACTGAGAGGGGATGAAGTAGGGGTTTAAGACTGTGAAGTGATGGAGTAGAAGGGTTAAAGATCGAGCAGAGGGGTTGAACACTGTGAGGCGATGGAGGAGAGGGGTTAAAACTGTGAGGGGATGGCGTGGAAGGGTTAAAGACTGCGAGGCGATAGCGTGGAAGGGTTAAAGACTGCGAGGCGATGGCATGGAAGGGTTAAAGACTGCGAGGGGATGGAGCGGAGGGGCTGAACGCTGCGAGGCGATGGTTCCCAGCTCCAGTCCATGTCCGGCTGGCTCCA
>NW_008692904.1:144582-144873 GCF_000695815.1 Acanthisitta chloris | reverse complement strand
CATGGATTTCACTCCGAGCAACCTCTTCGGATACATAGAAGACCTGCAGGAACTAACTATTATAGAGAGGCCGGTGCGCAGGAGCCTGAAGGTATATATGCCTCGAACGGTGCTTTAAAATCCATTTAAAATTCTGGCTGTTTCGTTTATGCACAGCTAAGTGCATAGTTCATTTTTCTTTCTTTTACGGCACCACGATGCTAACCATTATCTTCAGTCCTTTTGGAATAACCAGTCTCAAATTCTGTATAGCAGAGACTGAATATTTTCGATATTTTCAATGATAAACTG
>NW_008692904.1:120264-144540 GCF_000695815.1 Acanthisitta chloris | reverse complement strand
CAATTTCTATGTGACTTATTTATACTTTAACGGTGATAGTGCCTGGCATGGAACTGTTCTTCCCTGGCATTCCATCTTTTCCTGGTGAAAGGTTTATTTGATAGAATTTTAAATGTTGGCTAGAGATTTGAAGTATAAAATCAAATCGCTCATGGAACTATCTCTGGATGTGTGGGGAGGAGGGGGTTGTTTTAAGGAGATTAAAATGGTGAAAGAGGGAAGCATGGTAAACTCATAATCTCTATCTCACACTTGACAGACACCAGAAGAAATAGAAAGACTGACAGTTGATGAAGAACTCAGTGATATTGAAAGGGCTGTTTATCTACTCAGGTATTTCCTAAAGTATTGCTGTGAAACATTGCTGACCATCATGCTTACATTCGGCTTTTTTAGTGCTTTACTCTTCACTCCTTTAATTTTCTGTCTTTCAGTCGTAGTTTTTTTTTTTGCCTTCTACTATGTTAAACATACAGGCAAGATAAAAATAGGTACTGTAATTTAACAAAACAAACCCTAGAAAAGGATGCCTTGTGTACATGTATAAACATTTATGAGTTTTTAATATGTCCCTCACCAGCACAGAGTTGTACTTAATCTTATTTTCCCCTGCAGTTGATTTTGCAAGATTCCCTGAGTGTCTGCATTAATAACACCAGTCATTCAGGGAGTTCATATTCACTCTAAGTGAATATTCACTCATGGACAGTTACCACAGGCTGATAACAGAGCTGTTCTACCATCCTCAATACATTTGGGCTTTTAGTAGAGAAAACTTGAGAGATTAGTTTTATAGCTCTTAGCAATTGCTGTAAAGATACTGTATTAATACTTCCCTCTGTTCTGTTTTTTTTTTGTTCTACCTCCTTCTTGAAACCATTTATTTGCAGCTACTTGAAGAACTTGCATTTTAGGAGTTTAAAATACAGATCTTTCAACTACTTTGTAAATCATCTTTGAGAGTACAAATGCTCTGAGGGATTTTGAGTTGAATATGCATTTTTGAACAATACCTAGTAATTGGAGAACCAGCTGCAGCTCCCTTTCAGTTTGCTTATTCTGCTATTTTAACTGCTTTTCTAGTCTATGCCCGTGCTCAATCTTTAGAGTTAGATATTCTCAGTGACTTAATTTTCTCTTTTTGGGGAGCATGGCATTATTTTTAGGTAACCATTTTTGTACTACTTTATACTACTTTTGATGCTGAGTTTTGTTGACTTTTTTGTAATGCTGAAATTCATTAAATAGAGGATTTTAAAACTTGATTTGCTACTAGTTCGTGTAATCAAAGCAGTCTGTTGACCCCAGGGGAATTCAGGGGAAACAGTTTGCATGTGGTCCATATCACTGCAAGGGATGCATATCAGTTTTGGTTTATACCTCACAACAGTCAGTGTAGTTGAGTATTTCTTTTCCCTGTGTGGTAGCAAATTTCTTTGCTCTTTTCCTAACTGAAGATCATGTCTCCAGCAATATGTCTTAACTAGATCATTGCCTTGTTAAATAGCAAAAAGTTCCACTTCATATCTTGCATCTTAGCAATTGCTTTTCAGCCTGGCCTTGAACTTCTCCTGGCACCTTTATCTGCTTTCTTTCTACTTGAGCAGCTCTTCTGGGGACATAACATTCTTTTCCTTTTGATGTGGCTTTCATGTTTGCCCCTGTGTTGTTCTCATTGCTGAGAAGTAACTTCAATTCTGCTTGATAGACTTTTTGTAAAGCAGTCACTTGCTGTGATCGTCCAGGTATGTTAATGCAATTACCCAGTGGAAGCTTTTGCTGTTCAATAGTATATTGCCTTCCCTGTACTGAGTAGAGTAAAGGCAAGCAGAGTTGAAAAGCTGCCTGTAACACAGATAGTATCCTTTATTTAGTGTACAGAGTGACGTAGTTTTGGCTCGTCTGGCATTTTTTAATCCAGTATAATGCAATATCCCTGCCCGTTCCTGTTTGACAGTAATGTGAGTCCAGAATTTTCATGCCTCCTTTTCTCACACAGATGCATTATTTGCTGTCCTTCAGTTGTCCCTTATGTGGGACTCTCCTTGATGTTCTCCAAGAAGACACTGCCTTTTCTGAAAATCCCACTATAAAAATAGGTTTGGTGAGATCGAAATGAGTTGTTGATGATGCCTGTGTTGTACCCCCTTTGGAAAGGATGGTGTTATCTCCATATGCATTAAAAAATATCTGACCTTAAATGTCTACAAATAGTATCAAAATACTTAATATTGTGTCACATTGTCTTTTATATTGTAACTGATTTATGTAACCCTAATCTGCAAGATTTTAGACTTACTGAGAGTATCTTTAGTGTTGCTTGTACAGTGCAATGGTGTTGACTAATACTGAGTGAAACCTTTGGATGATATGACAAAGCCAATCTTGGCTAATTATTTTCTGTCAAAGTTCAGAAAAAGTCCTCACATTTTAATGGCTTTCATTCTGAACACAAAACCCCACCACTTTCTTTTCACATCCTTTCCCTCCAAAACCTGTCTGAAACATCTTTTCCGCACTCCTGAGCTTAGATACTCTGGTTTGCTTATATGCAGAGTTGTTGTATGTCTGCTAGAAACTTGCTTTTTCTAGATTTCTGCCCCTGCAGTCTTTTACTATTGTAGTCTGAAAACAGGTACATTGACGTCCAAGTTGGAGAGGACAGATTTTCTTTTTCCCTTCTGACTTATTCTTGCTTTGCTGTGTATTTGGGAAAGTATTAATTTCCCAACTCTCACAGTTTCTTCAGTTCACCTTTATTTCACTTCTTATGTTCTTCACTTCTCATTTGCCAGTAATACTGTGGAGTTTCTGGCATGCTCTTGTACTTCTTGATATTGTAAAGTTAATTGTTTTGCTCATGCAATATGTATTTGTATCCATCTAATGATTATTTTGTATTTTCACAGTGTCTGTGTCTAGCCATGATGTATTGTCACAGATTTTGTAAATTTCTGTTCATTGTCTTCTCTTAATTATGACATGATTATATGCCTACAATTGTTTTTAGCACGTTGTAAGTACATTGGCATATTAATCCTGTTTGAGACCTCACTTTCATGTGGACATGATTTCATTTTAATTGGTTTTCTGTTGTTACCTATCATAGTTTGTTTTCACATTCCAAGGTGATAATTGTAACTTTGATAATCCTAACAAGTTTCTCTTTTTAATGATTAATTTTAGGGGATGACTTTGCTTTCAGTCTCCCCTTTTCTGGCAGTGCTATGCTTCAGATAACTGTGTAATGAGGTAGATTGACAAGATGATCTAGCTAAAGTTGATCTTTTTTACTCTCATTAGTTTTCAGCTAAATCAACTCCTTGATTTGCTGCATCGTGTGAATACAGATAGAGTTCTGCATGCAAAGGGAGAGGACGTAGTAGTAGCTCTCCTGGTGTCTAGAGTCACTTTAATGTGACATGAGCATGAGTAAATTTCTACTTTAGATCACTGATGCCAAGAGTACTCTGTTTTAATTAGGTAACATTCTGCAATTAGACTAAGCAAGTTTTAATTTAATAAGAATGTGGTAACAAATTGGACTGTCATTTGTTTTAATCTCAATTAACCTTGATTCTGGGTGAGGAACTGGGCTTCCTCAGATGAGATTGTCAGGGATGTTCATGAACTTCCCATTGAAATCAAAGGGATTTAGGCACCTAAAGACAGAGAGGCATCAGTGTGTCTAAGGTCTGTGTTTTAGAGCTTCAGCCTGAGGTGGTTTCTGGAGCTTCTAACAGGAATCACCGAAGAGTTGTTCTCTGCCTGTGTTTTGCACATTGCTGGCCCAGCAGAAGAGCAAGAAGAGCAAAATAGCTGTGCATCTCCACCATGTCAGTGTCGAGATTGATGGTTTATCATAAAACCATCAGCAGATTAAGACAAGCTGCCAGACACTGCTGAAGCAACTGAATAGTTTGCATTCCACCTCAGGGCATTGTGACCTCTACCAGGACGCTGGCAATAAGCAGTTTAGGGACAGTAAATTTTACTCCTGCTGTGAACTTAGGTCTGTAGTATTAGTTTCCATGTTTGCTGATTTTTGATTGATGTTGCTACTTATATTTATTTGTCTTGGTGTAGCTCAGCCTTTTATGGCTTACAGCCAAAAGTGTGTATTCTTTGCCTGGTGTGAATCTGGGTTTGGATGCAAGGATGCTTACTGGCATGTGCATTGCAGGGTGGGTTTTTTCCTGAGGATTTTTCTGATAGATTTCCCTAGGGCTTTTATTTTACATTGTTGTGTGTACTGTACTACTTTGTATTCAGCTACTTTTTGTTTATTTGTGCCTGCTTGGTGTTAAAGCTTCCAGGCCTTGACATTTCTGTCATACTCAAAATAACAGGGTAATAATAAGTTAGCAAGGTGGAAGATTGAATTATTCACCTTTTTGGGAACATAATGTACTTTGGGTTTGGAGTGATTGTATCTGTCAGTGTACAAAGCAACACAATCTCTCTCCAAAACATTTAGCAGAGTTTTTGAAGACACAATAGATACTTTATCTAGATTGGAAAGAATTCAATGCTTCTAAACTTAGCATGACTTAAAAAAACCCACCACCAACAAGAAGAGTTGTATTTTATTGTAGCCATCCTTGATTAGCTATTCTCAAATTGTGATTATCTTTTATTACAGTATATGCTGTTAATTGTGAGTGTCAAACCCACTGCTATTTAAAAGTGATTTTGTAAATTTTTCCTCTGGTTTTGAGTCTCTATGTTAGTTTTGGAAAATTTCTTTTCTCTGTAGGTACAAGCAACTCACCCTTGATTTTAAACAAAAGCTTTCATTTATATGTAGCACTAGGAGCTGATTTTCTAATACAAACATTAGGTCAATTTTTTGATGTTACATAATCATGAAGAGTGGCTGCTCTATTCCAGTTGTACAGCTTATGGGCCTGATGCATACACAGTATACTGAAAGATCCAGCTATAACCCTAAGCATATTGGAAAGTAATTCTTCCATCTATACTGCCAAGCTGTAAATGTTAGCATAAAAAGTATTTCTTTAGTCTTCCCCCACCTTTTATTTTGTAAATTGTAGCTTAAATTTTATGAAGCTTTCATCCCTGATTCGCTTAGTTGAGCAGATAAACTACTTGCTTGACCTTGACTGTGTTACGCAAATAAATTAATTTATATGAAATTGATTCTTTCACTTTAAATTGAAAGGTGTGCCTGTAGACTCCAGAAGTGATGCTAAGTCACAAACTTTTATTTGAATTTAGATTTGTGCAAATACTTCTGTTAATCATATTTGCTGAGTTGAAACTGCAGCTGAGGAACCAGCTGTGAGTACACAGAGCAGAGATAATATAGTGCTTTGAGAAGCCTCAAGAAAAAAAAAGGAAGAGAGGAGAGAGAAAAAGCTACATTTTAGTTTTCTTTCTCAGGTCACAGTCAGTGCAGGAAGATGTCTGTACCAGTACTCTCCCTCTTCTAGTGTTTGTACTATGTTTGTCCTTGTGCCTGCATAGCATATTGGGAAATTTATCTGAGGCAAACCCTGAAAATTATGGGTAGTTTTATCAAACAGATCAACTATGTGATCCAGGACTTGTGGACCTTAAAAAAATCCTGTGCCAGCACAAAGGAGTTGGGCAGCATCATGGGAACAGTGCTTGGGAGTGGGTGAAATGTCTTGGAGACTTAGCACTACGTTTGACTGGCTTTATTTATGAAGATAGCCTTTCCTGGTGTCTAGTTTCATGGAAACATAGAATCATCAGGGTTAGAGACCTTTAAGACCATGAAGTACAACTGTTAACCTGCCACTCTGCTGTAACCCCTAAACCCTAAGCCATATCCTCCAGTGTCAGATCCAGGTGCCTCTTACACACTTCCAGTTGTAGACAGATAAGGTCACCCCTGAGCCTCATTTTCTCCAGGCTAAACAAACCCGATTCCTTCAGCCTCTCTTCATAGGACTTGTGTTCCAGACGGTTCACCAGCTTTGTTGCCCTTCTCTGGACATGCTCCAGCACCTCAATGTGTTTTATGTAGTGAGGGACCCAAAACTGAACATAGCACTCAAGGTGCAGCCTCACCTGTGCTGAGTACAGTGGAAAAATCACTTGCCTAGTCCTGCTGGTCGCACTATGTTTGATACAGGCCAGGATGCCATTGACCTTCTTGGCCACCTGGGCACACTGCTGGCTCATGTTCAACTGCTGTTGACCAGCACCCCCAGGTCCTTTTCTAGCATGCAGCTTTCCAGCCACTCTGCCTGTAGTATTACATGGAGTTGTTGTGACTCAAGGGCAGGACCAGCCACTTCACCTTATTGGACCTCATGCAGTTGACCTCAGCACATTGATCCAGCCTGTCCAGATCCTTCTGCAGAGCCTTCCTAGCCTCCAGCAGATCAGCACTGGGGAACACCACTTGTGACTGGCTGCCATCTGGATATAGCACCATTCACCACCACTCTGGGCACATCCATCCAGGCAGTTTTTAACCCAGCAAATCGTGCACATGTTCAAACCTGGAGCTGCCAGTTTCTCCAACAGTGTGATGTGGGAAATGGTGTCAAAGGCTTTGCTGAAGACCAGGTAGGACTACATCCACAGCCTTTCTCTCATCTGCTAGGTGGTTCACCTGGCAACAGAAGGAGATCACGTTCTGGAAGTCTGTGTGAGAACTGCAATGTGTGAGATCAGGTAGCTCCTCCTTACGCATTGTCAAATTCTGCTCTGGAGATATCAATTATATTTTTGCTTCAGAGCATCTTTGCACATGACATAATAAGGAGAAACTAGGTAGCTGTGTGGATGCCTGTTTTAATATTAAACACAGCTGAAGAATCTGTGGGTTTTTTTTAACCTCTAAAAACTGTTCTGTTGCCCTGGGAAGACCTTATCATCCTCTTTTAGAAACATTCTACATAGGAATATCCAGCTAAATATTTCCTATGTATCTTTCTTTCTACATGACAGATCCCATACAGGAATAGCATGTTGCCCAGCAGGAGACTGGGTTTCTTTGTTCTTGTTATGAGCACTGACATTTAATAAATAACTTTCAACAGCTGCACAGTTCATTTTGAGATGGCACATAATTAATGTCTAATAATTCTCCTTATACCACCATCCTTAGAAAGATCCAATGTTTATAAAGACATTTTGTACTCGTAGGGAGCTTTTATCCTCATGCTTGCTCAATATTACTAATTTATGTTTTTATTCTTTGCCTGATTTGGCAAGAGTTAATGCTATTGCACTAATTTATGTTAGGACTTGGAAATGCATCCAGTGGAAACTCCATGAAGATGTAGATGGGAAAATGTAATATTTTGTCTTAGAATACATCAAATGTACAAATTCCTCAAAGAGTAGTTGAAATTGACTGTGGTAAGTCTGAGAACTCTTTCACGTTGTGCCCTGTAAAATAATGGCTATTGTGTGCTAGTGACTGAAACACAAGTGAATTTTCATAGTGTCATAGGGTGGTTTGGGTAGGAAGTGACCTCAGAGGTCATGTAATTCCAACCCCCTGTCACAGGTAGGGGCACCTTCAACTAGACCAGGTTGTTCAAAGCCCCATTCAACCTGTCCTTCAGCACTTCCAGGGATGGGGCATCCACAGCTTCTCTGGGCAGCCTGTGCCAGTGTCTCACTGTCCCTGTAGTAAAGGATGTCTTCCTAATATCCAGCCTAAACCTGCTCTCGGTTTGAATCCATTCCCCCTTGTCCTATCACTGCATGCCCTTGTAAAAAGTCCCTCTTCGGCTTTCCTGTAGGGCCCTTTAGGTACTGGAAGGTTGCTATAAGGTATCTCCAGAGCCTTCTCTTCTCCAGGCTGAACAATCCCAATTCTCTTAGCCTTTCCTTATAGAAGTGTTCCATTCCTCCAGTCATCTTTGTGACCCTACTCTGGACTTGCTCCAACAGGTCAATGTCCTTCTTGTGCTGGGGACCTCAGAGCTGGATGCAGCACTCCAGGTGATTTCACAGCAGAACAGAGCAGAGGGACAGAATCCCTTCCCTTGACCTGCTGGCCCCACTGCTTTGATGCAGCCCAGGGCACAATTGGCTTTCTGTGCTGCAAGCACACATTGCTGGGTCATGTCCAGCCTCTCATCCACCGGTACCCCTAGTCCTTCTCCACAGGGCTGCCTTCAACCTGTTCATCTCCCAGTCTGTATTGATAGCAGCAGAACAGAGCAGAGGGACAGAATCCCTTCCCTTGACCTGCTGGCCCCACTGCTTTGATGCAGCCCAGGGCACAATTGGCTTTCTGTGCTGCAAGCACACATTGCTGGGTCATGTCCAGCCTCTCATCCACCGGTACCCCTAGTCCTTCTCCACAGGGCTGCCTTCAACCTGTTCATCTCCCAGTCTGTATTGATAGTGGGGATTGCCCTGACTCAGGTGCAGCATAGTTGGTTTTACAGAATCCCTTCCCTTGACCTGCTGGCCCCACTGCTTTGATGCAGCCCAGGGCACAATTGGCTTTCTGTGCTGCAAGCACACATTGCTGGGTCATGTCCAGCCTCTCATCCACCGGTACCCCTAGTCCTTCTCCACAGGGCTGCCTTCAACCTGTTCATCTCCCAGTCTGTATTGATAGTGGGGATTGCCCTGACTCAGGTGCAGCATCTTGTAGTTGGTTTTACTAAGCCTATAGGCTTACTTTTCAGGCTTATCCACGTCCCTTTGGATGGCATCTCATCCTTCAGGAGTGTCAACCACACCACTGAGCTTGGTGCTGTCAGCAAACTTGCTGAGGGTGCAATGATCCCTTTATTTATGTCATTAATGAAGATATTAGCAACGCTGGTCCCAGTTCAGACCGGTGAGGGACACCACTTGTCACTGAGCCATTGACCTCTGGATGTGACCACCCAACCAATTCCTTATGTGTTTTTCTTGCAAATTCCTTCTGGGATTTTTGTGGAATATTTTGGTGTAGGCATAGGAAGCCCTTTACATGTCATGGTGTGATGCTTCCATGGTCCTGCACTCTGACTCCATTTATTGCTGACACAAGGAAGAAAAAACAGTTAGCGCTGGTCCAACTACTCTGTCCCTAAAAGCAGTATAGTAGCATGCACCATTATTTGTCCCAGAAGTCTGAGTACTCTGAGACCCTTCAAAAGAATGATTCATAATGCTGATATACCACATAGTTTTACATTCAGGGCTGTTTAAATACTCTTCTGAATCTCCTCAAGGCAAGGCAGATAACACTCTATTATGTATTCGTCCACAGTGCTGCACTTTGCAAAGGGAAGTTGTTCTACTGAGGTGAAATTCTGATTTTAATTTAAAGACTTCAGGAACTAGGGCTGCAAGCTTGGGCCTATGTCTGTGCCTCAGCTAATATGCTATGACAGAGTAATTTGGAATGAGACAAGAAATAGCTTTGGTGAGATTTAAAATTAATCCTGTTCTCTGGGGTATACTTGTAGAACTGTTCATTTAGCTATTTTTAGAGTTAACTTTAGTAATATTAATGTTGTCCTTGTTCCACCAGCTGGTATCCTAAATGCCAACACTGAGTTACCCTGGATTTTGTCAAGCCTTGGAACCCAAAGCTTTATGTCACTGGAAAAAGCAGGACTATTTAATCACCTGAATAGAAATTTTTATGCTGCAAAAACAGAATGGGAATGTAGACAGTTCTTGAGACTAAGCAATTCACGGAGGTCTTGATTATTCATTGAGAAGTTCTCCAACTTTGGTAGGGGCATTTTACTTAATCTTTCAGGGGCAGCTTTTTGTCTGAGAGGAGTTCCCTTTAGGTCTCAAAGACAAACTGAAGAGGAAATTGATTTATATAGTAAGGATTTCTGTTGACAAGTCTGGCAAAATCCATATTACAACTAAAGAACCAATTGTTTAAGTTATACACAATTACAGGACTCTGGACCTGAAAAAGAAGGTCACTTCAGATTCCAAACCTGAGGCCAGAAGAGGCATCTCTAGCCAAGAACAGTTATGTCCTCAGGGAAAGAATTTTGAAGACAGACCAGTGATACAAAAGTGCCACAATCTTTTTCGCTTGAACTTAGTAACGATGGGAATCACACGTGAGTTGTTCTTGAAACCCACCCTTAGAGAATAACATGTTATTCTCGCATTCTTACATCTTGATTTCCCTCTCCTTCCCTAGATCAGATTGTGTATTGGCGTTTCCATTATGATCATCAATAGTGTCCTTTGCAGGCTTTGAAAATAAGACTTCTCTAACCCTTATCTCTCAGTCTGTTAAAACTAGTTTTACAAGGCTATCACATTTACTGCAGTTCTTGAAGTTGCTCCTCTCTCCATGAGTAGCCTTGCTGGTCTCATGGAGACACTTTTTGACAAGATGGAGTCTTTGCCATTGAATGCTAATTCCCTCTAGCCTATCGGATGAACACCTCTGTCTACAGAAGAAAAATGTCTTTCTGCTTTATGAGTCATAATAAAACAGAATGAGGAAAGAGACAACGAACCACTTGGAGACTTCTGCTAGATCTCCTGGATGCATCTATCTGAGGCATGCTTTATTGCCCCTGCCAGATACTTTTATACAAGCAGGAAAATGTACCAGATGTTTCATATCCGTGTTATTATTCGAACAGACTCTTGATGATGAAGGTATTCTTATTTAAATTCCTCAATTTAGCTTCCTTTGCATTCAAATAAATGTTTCTGCGTGTTTCTCTTTGCACAGCATTACCCTACGAGGGGTTAATGTTAAGGAATAAAAATACCAGGCTCTGGATGTATTCCTCCGTATCTTGGCAGCAGGTGTTTCAGAAGCAGTTTGCTTTATTCCATGTTGCGTGACTGGAGGATCTGAGAATGTGTACAACTCTCATGTGCAGAGTAGCTGAGTCACCCCTTGTCAGTCGTATCAATTCACAGCAGGACCAAGGGGAATTGCTGTGCTTTATTGCACTCATTAGCTATTGTGTGGAAACATCTTGCCCATCTACACCTTCCATACTAATGGGTTTTGGGTACCTACACCTTTCCTCACAGACTACAGATAGACAAAGCTTCTTAGTCATTGCATAATTCCAAAATGACTCTTGCTTTGTTTACAGAAACATGCTACAGTCTGATCTCAGTCCCAGAGTTTCTCTGTAGTGCCTACTTTCACGTTCTTCCACTGTTCTCAGATTTACTATAGCATAAGAAAGTCAGATTCTGGCAGTGTGTAAGCAGGGATAGATGAGCTGACATGAATGGAATTGCGTCATTTTACGTGTGTATGAACCCAAGCTGAGTATAGGGACTCTTCGTTAAGAACTGTAGTGATAGGACAAGGAATAAAGGGTATAAATTGAAAGAGGGGAAATTTAAATATTAGGGAGAAGTTTTTTACTCTGAGGGTGGTGAAACACTGGAACAGGTTGCCCAGGGAGGTAGTGGATGCCCCAACCCTGGCAGTGTTCAAAGCCAGGTTGGATGAAGCCTTGAGCAACCTGGTCTAGAGGGGAGGTGTCCCTGCCCAGGGCAGGGGTGGGTTGGGACTGGATGCTCTATATGGTCCATTCCAACCCTTTAAAATAATATGATAGTAACTAGGGGTTTGTTTTATCTAGCTAGAATGACCAGGAAGGTATTTGCAGGACTTCAGATGTTTTTTAAAACCTAATTGTAAGATTATGTAAAGGTGAGCAGCATTACTAAGTCACAGGAATATATAGTGATGATGCCAGACTGAAGCCTCCAAGAGCAGTCTTACATTCTTTCTAATGGGAAAACCAAAAGACATTTATGCATTCTTCTTGTCCTTAGCCTTTTTTTCCAATAATCATCCAGTTCAAGAGAATACTTAAGGCTTTGTAAATAGATCAATACAGACATTTTTTCCTAAGCTGTTTTTCTCGTAGGCTTTTAAAGTTTAATCTTCCATGTGACTGTGGAATGTCACAATGTATCCCAATGTATCTTAAATCAGAATGATACAATTTGGTTTTATTTCTTTCAAATGGCAGTGCACTGTAACTTTGAATAAAAGTGCAAAAGGTGCTACATCTTGAGGCCTTGGGGTTTTTTTTTGCTTAGGGGAATAGCTTTGTGTCCAAATTGTCACTCATGCGTCTAGTAAAAACTCTTGAAGTAAAAACAGTGAATTAATTTGGGTAGGTACCAGTTAGTTTCCCTCCCACCCTCCCTATGACTTTTGATGAACAACATTAAGCACTGGAGCCACCAGTTTGTGCTACAATTAAATAGAAGTTGTTCAAAGCTGCTTATATAACTCCAAAACATATCTCTTTACCAGCTGGAGAAGAGCAGGAAAGTTGGATTCAAGGTAGGTCAAATCATTTGACAATGCAGTTGATATAATATCAGGGAGCTGATATTATCAACTGATATTATATTATAATATCAGTTGATATTATCTCCTGTCTCTCCAGCAGGAGAAATGCTGTTGCACTCAATAATACCATTGCATTTTGCTTGCAGTAGTTTATGTCTACAAAGTGGGATTATGTCCTGTTTGCCTGTGCAGCTGACCAGCTTGTGGTCTGACTTTCCAGAGCAGTATATACTCATTTGGGGTTTTTTCCTCCCTAGTAAAATCGCTTGGTAACTTCTCTTCCCAAGAGTATATTGAGAAGGCTGGACTAGGGACAGTAAGGAAATGCTTCAAAAATGCTAACTGTGTTTTTGTTGTAAATATGAATTGATTGTATTGTCTCTGACAGAATAAACATATGTAAAAGAGAAATGTGAAAGGCATCTGCTTTAACATGCTTATTTACATGGTAATATTACTTACATTGTTGGGCAGGCTTAGAGATGAAAATTCCATCTTTAAAGGGAGAAACAGAAAAGATGCCATTTTCACTGCTGAAATTGTAACTGAGCTTTTTGAGGGGGAGGATTTATGTCCATATTAAATAGCAAAACATGAGTCACTGCCTCATTGCTGCTTGCACCAAAATTCTCCTGCTATAAACAGTTAATCTCCTTTATGTTATTGCATTTCAAAGCTCAGGATTAGGATACCTATTTCTCTGTCATTTTGGGAGCTGGAAATTAGTTCATAGTCTTCAGGGCAAGATGTAAATTTTTTTGTTGTTTTTGCAACTGCATCAAGTAGTAACCACTAAATCACTGGAGAGAAGAATGATGACTGCTTAAAATTAACCTTCTTCACTACAGGTTGCAACCCAAGAGAATGTCTATTTTCTCATATTTTTATCATCAAGTAAAGGCAACTGTAGGTGTATTTTAAGGGTTACTCATAACTTCTTTTGAACCTTGCCTGCTTGTTGTATTATACATGAACAAAACACTTGCACCATGAGTTTGTAATAAATTATTAGGTGCATACTGGTGTGGAAGAATCAGCTCTAAGGGCAGATAAATACATTTGTGCTTTGATCAGTTAAACCATGTTTGAAAATGATGTGTTAGAGAGTAGACAGAGCAGTGAAATGAACATCCGGATCTTTGTATCTTACATATTTACTGTCAATTCTGAAGGCTTTAAGTAAATACTTTTCCAGTGCCTCATCTTAGTTCTTGATTAAATGAAGAAGATGTTTCACTTCTTTTTAAATGAACAACTGGAAAGTAGCAGGTTTTGGATCTGTTCTGTATAATGCCCCACACCTGTAAGACTCATGAACTGAAAAAAGTTCTGAGTAGATTTTAGTACATCATAGGTCATTTGAGGTGTCCATGACTCACTTTATCTGATTTTTTATGCAAGTACTAGGTTTTTGGATTTTTTTAATTCAGTTGCACCCCCTTTTTGAGTCTACCATACAGAAGCCTGATTTTGTTTTCCCCCAAATGCTATTCCTTCCCTTGCAAGTTCATACATCTTATTTTCCTTTTCTTTGCCCTCATCCCTGTGACTGAGGGTTTGCCTTAAGCTCATTATCTTCAGGGCACTACACACTGGATGCCAGTTGAGATGGTTTTGTGTGACATCTGTCAAGACTATGTTGGTCCTGTGATACTTGTATAGAACTTCGGAGTTCTTTAGGCACTACAATAACATTGTGCTGTGTTTAATGTAAATTCTGCCAGTAGGTAGACATTTGCATAGATGCCACATCAGATACCCAATAAAAGTGTTACCCGTGTGAATATTCCACCCTGATTTTAGACTAAAAAATTACTGTCACACACCTTTTAGTGATCAGTTAATTCTGGTTTTTGTCAGTAACAAACAAACCAAAGCAGAGATGAGGGAGAAATGGTGTGTGAATGGTATTGTATCAATGATTGCCTGTTACTGTAAATTTTCTTTTTCCGTGTTACTTTTTCTTCCATAAAATGATATTGATGGTAATATAGTAAACAGATAAGCCTGATATTCTGTTGGTTAGCATTGAATAGATGCTGGGAAGGATCTGTGCAGCTAAGCATATTTGACATGCATTCAAAGGAAAGAGATATTCTTTTCTTCCAGAGATGATTCTGAACTAATTTTAGTAAATGTGGGTGGAATTACTGGTAAATGCTTTTATTTATTCTTTCCATTGCAGAATGTCAAACTCTTTTTGGGATAATTGTACCATGAGAAGTAAGGTAAAATATGAGTATGTGAGAAAAAAAATAGTCTAACAAAAGGCTATTTAAAATCATTGTAGTGATTTTGAAGGTAGGGAACATTATTAGGATTATAATTAGTTAAACATAATTGAGTAGTGCTGTGATTTAACCCCAACCAGCAACCAGTCCCATGCAGCTGCTTGATCACTCCTCCCCCTGTGGGATCAGGGAGAGAGAATCAGAAGGGTAACAGCTAGAAAACTCGTGGGTTGAGATAAAGACAGTTTAATAGGGAAAGCAAAAGCCACACATAAGCAAAGCAATCAAGGAATCAATTCACTCCTTCCCATGGGCAGGTGTTCTACCATCTCCAGGAGAGCAGGGAGCTGTCATGCATAAACTTGGGAAGGGAAGAGAAATGCCATCACTCCATATATACTGAGCATGATGTGATATGGTATGGAATATCACTTTGGTCAGTTTGGGTCACCTGTCCCTGTTGTGTCTCCTCCCAACCTCCCATGCACCCCCAACTTCCTTGCCAGTGTGGCAGTACAGAACGCAGTTAAGATCTTGGCTCTGTGTAAGTGCTCAACAATAACAGAAACATCTCTGCATTATCAACCCTGTGTTCAGCACAAATCCAAATCATAGCCCCATACTAGCCACTGTGAAGAAAATTTACCCCAGCCAAAACCAGCACAGGTAGGCAGGAGGATTCTGATGGTGTGCTCATAATGGTTTTAACAGGAATGGAAATACAACTTAATTATCTGTATATACAATGCTCATTTTTATCTACTGTTGGAAATTATTCTGCCAGAAAGCTGGAAATTTGTAAGACTTGAGTCATCACTTCAATTTGTTAATTATGTTCATTGTATTATCTAGTTTGATTGTCTGTCCACTCCAAGCTCTATGCCATCAGTGGAACAAATCTCATGCATTTTTGAGAGACATGACTCCTTCTTCATTTTAATTAGGTAGCTGAATTTCATCCTGCTTCCCAAACTGAACATGAATCAAGTAAAGCACTCTTCTGTTTGACAGAACATGAATCAGCAGCAGCTTGGAATTGAAGTAGTTTTTAGTTATTTGCATGTTTACCTCAGGAAACTGCCTTTGATCTGTGGTTGCTTCTGATGGATGAGGAAACAGCACTAGAGTTAGTTCTTTGACGTTGTATTGCTGATGTCTGAAGTAGGTGTCCAGTACTACTTGAAACTATTTAAATAATGAATAGAAGGCAAACCAGCAAGTCTTTCCACTTCTGAGCTGTCTAAAAGCTAGCTCGTATGAGGAGGAAGTTCACAGTTTTGTGTCCCTCTTCTAATTATTTTTACTCTTTTGAGTCACCAGGGCTATTGCAATAATTTGTTAGAAATTTAGTTTTAACTGTTTGAAGTCGTTCTGAGCCCACAGTCAGATTTCTTTGGCTGGGAAAAAAGAGCTGATTCTGCAACCAAAACATGAAGAGTTTCTAAAATTTCGGATGTGTTTTAGTACTCACAATTTTGCTGCTATTTTTTTCGAATAGGAACATAAGCCTAGACTATGATTTCATATACCATAGTATATATGATACCTTACAGTGTCTAGATATATAGATGTATTTATATACAATATCTAAGACATCTAGATATGTTTCTTTTGCGTATGAGGGAAAATGCTGTGATCAGTAGCTTCAAACCCTTGGGGTCAGTCTCTTTACACTTGTGGCTTTTCATCCATTCACTGTACTCACACTGTACTTTCATTCTGTACTCAGCATTATTTGTAATGTTTCTATGGGTCTTTTATATTTGCATTTTGTTTTTATCCAGTCTGTGATTCTGAAAAGAGTTGGTCAACTTTTGTCCTAAGTATGTTTTATTTGCTGTTGGTCTATGTTTTACTGGTTGATGCAGCAACTTAGATTTTGTTGTTCTGGTACTTGTAAGTCTGGTTTTAAAAGTTGGCGTTTTTTGAAAGATGGATAAAAGTTCTCCTTGTATTTTAAGTCTTAGAAGGTTATGGTTATTTCAGGCTTTTACCATGGTCTTCAACATAAAAAAAAAAAGCTCTTGCTTATATGGAAAAGTCTTTTTTTTAATGAAGCAAAGCATATGTAGGCAAATAGACCAGTAACAGTTGTTTTGCTTTATGTGCTTTTCTTAATGGTATGCAGAGGAATTCCTAATGGAATAAGTATGGCATAATTTGCTTTTAAATGATTGAAGAGACTCTTAGCAAGGGTTGAGGTGAAGGGAAGTGATAACTTCTGTTAGAGCAGTCAATAAATCTTGAAAAAATGGACTTTCTTTTTAGATCTGTAAGTGAGTTTACTAAAGGAGAGGCTGAAAGGTACAGGTACAGCTTTCTGGATCAACAGCCTTTAAATATTGGTGAGAAATTCTCATCAGCTTCCACGACTATTAGATCAGAATTGCTATGAGAAAGATACAGGATTGATACAAAAAGGAATATGTGATGGACAGAAAGGATGGGAAGGCATGATAGAAAGACACACAGATAAGTAATGCAGTGGAAGCTTTTGGGTCTGTTGTTTATAGTGCCCCATACATGTAAGACCCACGAGCTGAAGAAGACTCTAAGTAGATTTTAGTACTTATTGGGTCATTCAAAGTGTGCATATTTCTGATGCTGCAAATAGCTAACTGTGCATGAAACACACTAATAGAAAAAGCAGAAAAGAGAGCCTGAATTAGACTATAAGAGAAATTTAGGCCAACAGAAGTATTTTACCCTTCTAGAATTTGGTTGGCGTCTGTGATATTTATTTTTTTCCCCTTTCAGTGTAGAAAAATTACAGGTCTTGTACTTTTTCAGAGGATTTCTTACAGCACATAATGCATGTGGTGAAATGACAAATCTTGTTGAAAATGAAAATTATAAATTTTGGGTTAGTGAATGAGAACTGGCAGAACAAAAAATACTAACAGCTATTAGCTTGTTTTTGCTGTATTGCCTATGAATTGGAGATTGCTTTATCTTGGAGTGAAAAGACTGGTTTACTTTTCAAATTCAGACTCAAAAAATGCCAAATGTCTCATACTACCCAGGGACCATAATATGCTTTATAAGTCCTCTAAGGAAGACCAAACATTAATCTTCTAGGAGCTCATAACGTTGATATTAGGGTAATAGTTGAGAGGAGAAATGTGTTCCTTTGAGGCACTTTTAATTTTCTTGAAACTTTTCTTAACATTCAAGTGAGAAAAAATGTTTACTCATTGTAGTTAGTGTATAAACTCAGAGAAATTGATGATATTAGGAAGAATGAAATTGCAGTGTTGTTACAGTGCATTTGTTTTGGCTCAGGGACAGAAAGTAGTATCTGTATGAATTAAACAAGCTCCTTTCTTTCTTTGACAGTTGCTCAGTGAGCAAACAGAAATAAAAGACGTAAGTTGACCAAACTGATCCTGGTAAACAAGGTTGCTAAGAATACAAAACTACTGTGCAGCCAAACTTGTGGGTTTGATTCTTACTTTAATTGCACTAGAAGTTTCATGTGTAGTGGTGCATGATCCAATATGTAGCAAGATTAGCTTATTTCTGCTTTTTTAATGTATGGATCATGTAGATTTTATTCAGATGTGCTGTAAAATGACCATGGGCACATAGATCTTAAGTAGAAGATCAGGATGAGAAAGTGGTTTTGAAAATTGGATTTTACGAGGAAAGGGTTACAATGTCAATTGCAAGATGTTCAGCCTGTGATATTATAAGGACTTGTGACTTCTTGAAAGCTGATGTTAATATGATATTTCATTTTCAGATGGTAATCTTATTTTCAGCAAGGTCTGTAGAAGCCACAAAAAATAAAGTTTCTTCTCTTTTTTTTTGCTCTGGCTGGACAGATAACAAAGGAAGGGAGGGAAAGGAGGGAAGAGTTAAAAGACAGCTGCCTAATGCTTCTTTGGCCCCATCACAGTCTTGGACCTAATCTGGTTTATATCCCTGTTCTAGAATTTTGCATGTTTTAGTAAATTTCATATATATAAAGCCTTGCATACCTAAAAGTGATGGTGTATTAGTATATACAGGAAAAGGCTACTAGCTTCTAGGACAGCGTAAATTATTTTTGAGGTTGATGCATGTAGTGCTCACATAACTGATGTTCAAATTATTTTCTGACAGTGGGGAAAGTGCAGCACACAGTTCAGGAGCCACAATATTGTATTTTAATACACAAGATTAGTTATAATATATGAAATAGTTAATATGCTACACAATCTGTGTGTGTATTAATGAGTAATGTTTTCTATATTCTTGTGCTAGCTTTTTGTGAGAAGAAAGCCTCTTTTTTTTTAGTGGTTGCTGTACAATGCCAGATTGTAAACAGTTTCCTACATCAGGTGTCCGACTTTAAAAATAAATCCCAAATATCTTGTGTATCTTTGCAGTTTCAAATACTAGGGCAAATTGCCAGCTAAAGCATCATTTTGATTCCAGATATTTTTATTTGAATTTGCAACATGGTAGAGGATAATGTACGAACAGTTTTGTCTAGCACTTATGGTCTGTAAAATCTCCCTTGTCATATGTGGATTCAAGACTGTCACAGCTCATGATTCTCTGTTCAACTGAAGCTCTTAAAGGAAGTTATTTTAATGAAATGACAGATCTTTCCATGGGACTGGATCTGTGTATAGTATACTTACTACAGTAAATGTCAAATAGATGTTCAGACACTCTTGTTACATAATTTATGTTTAAAAAGTATAATTGAAATGTAAGCATACATAATAAAAGGAAGGTTTTAAAGAAAATACCAGATTATGTTTTATCAAAGGAATATTCACCTTAAAATAAAATGAAAATTACTCCTAAAATCGCGCATCAGGATTTGTGATTTCAAGACATTTTTCTACTTTCTATATTTTTCTCCTTTTTGTTACTAAAACCCTGGAATTATCCAGTAAGAAACAAAACTAAAAAAACCCTAGCGAAAACTCTTGTAAAAGAGTCAGTTTTTACTTAGCAAGAGCAGTACCTAGAGAGCAGTTTAATCAATTCTGAGTCTGTGTCTACCCATGTGCATAGGAAAGATTGCTATGTAAAAATCTGCTCAATAAACTAAAGGAGGTTCTCAAGGGAAGTCTTATGGGCCACACACTTTAATGTCATTGACAGAAATATTTATCTGGATTTCTAGTTTGCCTTGGCAACCAGTAGATTGTACAGTAGAACAGAAATCCTGGAAGGAGAATTGAAATTGAATCATTCTGTATAGCCTAAATCCTGTCAGATACTGAGCTTTTAAACAAATAGGAAATTAAGTCTAGGATTTACAAATCCCAACCACAGAATGGTTTAGGTGGTTAGGGACCCCTGGAAGTCATTTGGTTCAAGCAGGGCCAACTTCCAAGTCTGATGTAATTTGATGTTAGATCAGGTTGCTCCAGACATTGTCCAGATGAGTTATGAATGTCTCCAAGGATTCCCACAACCTCTGGGCACCCTTTTTGAAGTCTGAGTGTGAATTTCATTTTTCTAATACCTAATTAATTATTGTCTGCATTATTCATTTTTAAAAAATTTTGTTATTCTAATCCCTCATTAAATCTGGAAAATTTTTGCTTCTGTTTTGAACAAATGCAAATTTAGACAACTACTATCCCTCATTAAATCTGGAAAATTTTTGCAAACAAATGCAAATTTAGACAACTACTGAACATTTTAGCATCTTGCCCTGAAACTAATGTCACTTTTGGGGTGTTAACACTGAAATCCTCTGCAGTCATCCATCAGAACTTCTAGGTTTGCAAAAGTAACTTACACAAAGCACAGGCTGCAGTGGTTGGTTCAACAATGGCTATTTAACAAACAGTTTTTGCTGAACTGGTACAATTAGCCACAGTGTTAAAGAAAAGTCTGTTCACACACAGAGCTTTAGTTAGAGCTTGGGTAAACATTGTACCTCTCTCTTCTTTACAATACTATTCTGCTCCTGTCATAATGTTTTGTAGGCTAGTGTGAATGATGGAGAGAGAGATTGAACTCTATCTTCTCTTTTTCAGAGTCCTTTGTAGTAATATTGTCTTGGAGAGCATTAAATGACTAATCTTCTTACTTCATGCTGTAGAAGGAGCTGTAGTCCTTCCATCCATTTCCAGATACAAATATTTCTAATTGAGTACTTTTTAAACTTCTTTTCATGTTGTTTTGTAAAGTCTGCTTTTAAAAAATGGTGTAAAAGTTAATCTGAGAAATCTTATTGTCTTCCCTGAGCTTGATGACAGTTTGTAAAACTGGAAAGTCCTATCCTGAATGTAATCATAAAAAAGTTGTTGTGGGAAGGGACTTCTGGAGATCATCTAATCCACCTCCCGGCTCAAAGTAGGAAGGGACTTCTGGAGATCATCTAGTCCACCTCCCGGCTCAAAGTAATGTCAATTAGAGCAATATATTCTTGTCCTGAACTCAGGATTTTGAATCCTGTGGATGGAGACTGTATTACCCGTGTGGGCAACTCATTTCAGTATTTGAGCACTCTGACATAAAAGAACTTTTTTTTCCAAAGGTTCAAGTGGAATTTCTTCCTGTCACTTCTTATCCTGTCACTGAGCACCACTGGAAAGAATCTGCCTCTGTCTTCTTTATGGTCTCACATCAGATTTTATACATATTACATAAGGCCCCTAAGATTTCTCTCAAGTTTAAAAATCCCTCTTGTCTAAACGCTTCAGATATTGTGATGGACTCGCCTCCATCTGTTTATGAGATTCTTGTGTTGAGTGGAGAAGAATAATCAACTCCCTTGAGCTGCTGGTGATGCTCTTTTGAGTGCAGCCCAGGGTGCTGTCAGCTACCTTTGCCTCAAGAGCATGTTGTTGGCTCCTGGTCAGCTTGTTGTCCACTGGGACCTCCAGGTCCTTTCCTGCCAAGCTGCTCTCCAGTTGTTTGGCCTCAGCCTCTGCTGGTGCATGGGGCTATTCCTGTACAGCTCAGAACTTGCAGTTCTTGCTGCTGAACTTCATAAGATTCCTGTTGGTGTGTTTCTCCAGCTTGTTTAGTCAGCACAATCATCTGGTCTGTCAACCCCTCCTCCTGGTCTTGTGTCACCTGCATATAACTGAGGGTGCACTCTGTCCCATCATCCAGGTCGTTAATGAAAACATTAAACTATTACCCCAGTAGACTCATAAGGTAAACGATGTGTTGTTGGCTTCCTTGCCACTAATCATAACCCTCTAAACTAAGTAGTTCACTCGGTTTTCAGTCCACATCACTTTGCATTTGTCTAGCTTGTACTTCACCAGTTTATGAGGATATAATGGGAGATGATGTCAAAAGCCTTGCTGAAGTAAGTTAAACAACTTCCACCATCTCAGCCAGTCATCATGTTGTAGAAGGCTGTCGAGTTGGCTAGTCAGGCATGATTTACCCTGCAGAAATCCAGGCTGACTACTCCCAGGCACTTTTTTGTCCTTCATATGTTTGTGAATGGTTTCTAGGAGGATTTGCTTCAGTCTCAAGGCAGTCCCAAATACAATGTGGACTTCATTTTTTGAGAGTAGAAGAAACAAATGAAACCAAGTGCAGGGGCTAGAGGGAGAGGCTTAGTGCTGTGCTTGCACTTGAGAAGTGCTTGAGAAATGCTCTTCAGTGGGTCTTGCAGTTAGACCTGGTCTAATAAGAGGGCACAGACACAAGCTCTGCCAGGGAAGGTTTAGGTTGGATATTAGGAAGAGATTTTTTACAGAGAGAGTGATCAGGCATTGGAATGTGCTGCCCAGGGAGGTGGTGGATTCACCATCCCTGGAGGTTTTCAAGCTGAGACTGGATGTGGCACTTAGTGCCATGGTCTAGTAACCATGGTAGGGTTGGACTTGATGATCTTTGAGGTCTCTTCCAACCAGGTGGATTCTATGATTCTAGTACTGCTGCCCAGCAGCGAGAAGCTCGTGTCACAGGGGCAGTGAGTATTAGGACAGAAGTGTTCAGGCATGAGAGTTCCTCCCTGCTTGAGGATTCCCAGTGCTGTAAAGTCACTGGGATCTCCTGTAGAATGAACTCAGAAGATGAGTCCTGAAGTTTTATATTTAAATGGTATTATGTATGTGGATTTTGTTAGCACAAAGGAGGTTGAGCTAAATTGGTTCTAAGTATAGGGCTCTGTTGAGTTCTTCTATAGTTAGCACTGTTAATAAAGGAATAGCAACTTCATTGCATTGAGCTTACTGTGACTGTGAAGAAAAGATTCAACCTTTATTTTAATATGTTTATTAGTACGAAAATGTCTACATCTGAGTATTTAGCAATAATTCACTGTAATTCTGAAGTCTTTAATATTTAAAGAAAATCTATGGTGCAGCTCTTTTGGTAGAAATAGAAGAAAAATCTTCTGTGGTTGGAAAATTACAGACTGTGTAGGTGTTGAAATGCCTCCTGCTTCACATTCTTAATTGGCAGTGAGCCAGATACTAAGAATTTCTGGTTTAAAGGGAGATGCTTCCCTTCTCTTTACATTTTGATGGATAAGGGTAGCATTTTGGTTGCATTTCTTAGGAGTTAGGATTTCTTCCAACTTGATACAAAATAAATAAAATTTTCTATAAAATAGCTTCTGCAACTCACCTTGTCCTTTCGTATTGTTGTTGGGTAACACAAGGTATGCATCTTTTCCATGGAAGTTGTGTCATAAGAAGCTGTGGGCCTCATCCACCCTACGGCTCTCTTCCTGTGTGAGAGCTCTGGATTTCTCAGTTCTTCTTTAAAGCTTTGTTGGAATTAACATGTGATACTCAGATAAATCTGTCATAAACATGAATGACTTTAATATTGAGGGCTTTAAATTAGAAAATAAAGTGGTTTTGGATTATGCAAAAATATTGCAAACTATATATATATATCAGTTATTAATAATTAATTTAAGTCCATTTTCAGTAGCTGACAGAATCCTCTCCATTCACCGAGTTAAGACATTACTGAGAGATGTGTTTTTATTGAGAGTGCTCATACATGTTTATCAGTGGAGATTGCAGGGATGCTAATATTAAAATCAGTCCGAAAATCTAAACTCTAATCTATTCTTGCTGGTCTTGAATGACATTAAAAAGGCCTTTGATGTAGTTTTGCCCTGTCAAAACTTGTCAGCTTTCTTGTGTTTACAGACAACAATCAAAAATGTAGAGGGGCGTATATAGTAACTAACCAGAAAATTGGTTCCTAATACTTCTAAGAAAATCACATCATCTTAATTTTACATAGGTGGTAGTCTTAACAGAGGATTAAGGCACTGCAAAAATACTGATATGTTTTCTCAGTTGGAATGCTCACTGTATTAAACAAACCTACAGTGTTGGATTAGTCATTTTCTATATTCTTAAGGTATAAAGCAAGAGAAAAAGATAACTCAAAAATGCAGGAAAAGATGATTTTTTTAATGCTCTGGCAAGCCTTTTTCTGTTCCTTTTGAAATTATGTATCTGAAATTTGTCTTGTTTTCAGCCAGTTGAGGGTTCTTTTATCAATGATCTTGTTATTACACTCAGATATTGTGAATTTTTGTGTATTTTTTTACATCTATGTTGAACTCTCTCCTCAGCTACAAGTTTTGTTTGCTCTTTATTGTTGTAAATGCATAGGCCCAATAAAGGTGAAGTCTCTGCTCCACTCATGATTCCCAGAGTTTGCTCAGTGAGTCAGAATGTTGCAGCCCCATTGATGGCAATGTGTGGTAACCTCAGTACCACGTTCACAGCTTTCTGCTCACTTGTTACCCATCTTAGAATTTAGGATAAATCTTCTATTTGGATTCTTATCTATATAATATTTAAGGTGCATATGTTCCATCCTAAAAAA
>NW_008692904.1:88055-120228 GCF_000695815.1 Acanthisitta chloris | reverse complement strand
CTGGTGTGTAGCAGTTCTTTAGAACAGTTATTGCCGTGACTAAATTTGTAGTGGATTCTGCTTGATTGCTCTGTAACCCAGGGAAGTAGGAATGGTTGATTTTGTCCTACATTCATTATATTAGCTGATACAATCACGTGGCCATTTCTAAAGAGGTTTAATCAGGTTCACATTGGACCTTAGGAGAAGGTGCTCCACTGAAAGGATGGTTAGTCACTGGAATAGACTCTCCAGGAAGGACCACTGAAAGGATGGTTAGTCACTGGAACAGACTCTCCAGGAAGGGGGAGTGGTCACAGCACCAAGCCTGTCAGAGTTCTAGGGCAGTCTTGATGATGCTTTTAGTCATATAGTTTAGGTTTAGGTGCAAGGAGTTGGACTTGATGATCCTTATGGGTCCCTTCCAATGTGAGATGTTTTAACCTATGACTATGTGAGAAATCAGTAGGACTATTTGCAATGGTGAAGCTGAGGATAAACATGAACAAATGCCCGTAGGACTAAGGCTTGTAATGTGTGTCTGTGGGCAGCAACAGGTACATGCAGGAGAGACTTTTTGTGTCTGTCTTCATAGTGATAAAGGGATACAGGCACTGCAGAGGCACTGCCCATCTCATCTGTTTAGGCTGAGATTGCTCTTTGAGTTCTATTTCTCTCTGTTGATTATAAAGGAAAATTTATCGTAGAGGCAGACACGCAATCTGAGATTAGGGTTTTTTCCATCATGTGCTTTAGTCACCTACTTTCAGATTACAGGCACTTTGTGTTATTCTGTACAAAAAAATTGAGGCATATCTACCATAGCAAGATTTTCTCTTCCTCAAGGGGAAAGGTTTTGTGGGGGCAGAGGTTTTCCTGTGTTAAGACCTGTGTACAGGGTGATAGTTTGTAGTTGGTGAGTTGGCTAATTACACCTGTCTGCAGAATGGAGACCTAAAACATAAATGAACTGATGGGTGTGTGACTCTCCACCTTGCAAGGAGGATTTGAATTCCTGAATTCTTGCCTTCAAGCCTGTGCTTAATCTTCCAGACTGTACTGCCTTCTAACATGGAAAATTATCTCTTCAGGGATAGTGAAGAATGCTTTCTTTCAAGAATACACTGAAATTGCAGTTTGCTAAACAAGATTAAGTTAATGTTGGTGATACCCAATTGTGGTTTGAGTTTATTCACCGGGAAATTACAGAGTGCAAAGAAAAAAACAACTTTCTAGTAGGATATTGCAGTATTTCCGTCAGGGTATTTTAGTCTCTGTAGATTTTACCCAAAGATTTTGCTTTTGTTTCTGACTTGTTATACAAACATATCCTTATTTTTGAAAGCATATTTGTATACATTTAGCAAAATTGATCTAAATTTGCCTGACTGTACCTATAATTTCATTTGAGCTTCTGAAAGGCATGAACGCAGAGAATGATGTAGAGCATTAATGGAATGTGTAAAGATCTTTTCAGATCTTTTCTAAATTCTGCAGAAAGGCTTTGCACCTGAACTGTGAATTCCCTAATACACTTCAGAGGCAGAACAAAACTGGAAAGTGGTCGTGCAAATCTACTGTTCTGTGACCAATTTATGTATCTAGTCCCTTTTCTGAGCTCCTATGTTTCACTACGAAAACTTTGAATGGCAGTGAGATGGGGAATGGTATATGGGAGTATTTAAAAATAGTTTTGCTATGGATTTCTTTTGAAAATGTGTATAATCATATTGTACATTTAATTGAAACATCACATTAAGAAAAATGCTTGCATGTGTACAGTTGAGCTTTGAATGCTTATTAAAGAAGAGCTGCTTATCTGTTGGAACAAATCTGAATTTCTTTAGCAAAATTGATTTTATGCATTTAAAAAGGAAAAGGATGTGTTGATGTTTAGGTGGTTTTTTTTTAATTTGGGCATCCAGACCCTTTCTGATTCTATTTTAGAAGTTTATCCACTTGGGTAATTTCTGTTTACATCTCATGCTTTTTCTTCATTGCTGCTGACCATTTCCTTCCCATCCTACTTTATTTTATTTTCCTTTCTCAATTGTGAGATACCACTGAGAGAGACAGGCTGAGGAGGAAAGTAGAAGATCTGTAATCTTGAGTTTTTGCTTCCTTTAATCATGTTTGTCAGTATACATCTGATTATATATCTGACTGTTTTCCATACAAAAAGGAAAAAATGGTAGATTTCTGTTAAATGTTGTACACTGATTGTAGTTTTCATGTATATCTTCTCTTTGTCCCCTTCCTATGGTTTGTCACTTGTATTGTTACAATACAAAAGCTCCCACGGAACCACTGCCTTGATCATCTGGTTTTATATTTTCCTCCAAAGCTACACTAAAAATTAGAATATTCTATGTAAGAAATAATACATAGCACCTTTTATGGCTGATAATTTTTAATGTTGTCTTCTATTACTTGTTTATATAAAAAAGTTAATGCCTCTCTTGACTTACCAGATGAAAAACCTGAGTAGTGTAGGTTTGTTCTTGTTTGCTTGTTTGTTTTTTAAAATGAAAGTTGTGATGTTGCAACCAGCACAGAGAGTAATGTACTGTGTATATGTTTTTGTAAGTTCTGGTCAGGATATCCAAGGAACAAGTGTGGTGGCAAATCTTCCAGTCCTGATGCGACAGAATCCTGCAGAAACACTTCGTCGGGTTTTACCAAAAATCAGAGTAAGTTTTGTGTGATGAGGTTTGAATGCATCTTTTTCTGCCAGTATAAGTATTTTTACTAAGGTAAAAAAACCCAAACCCACTTTTACTGCAAACTTACTCTCTAGGAGAGGTATGTCCAGTAGGTCTTTCACATTATTTCACTGAATTTACTAAGTATTACAGGTATAATATATTTTAAAACTTGTTACAACAGGAAAAAAAAGGCAGAATTAATACTATTTACACCTTCTAAAGGTTGACCAGTGCTTCAACAGCTTTTTCAGAATTCTTTTTGAGGACCATCCATTGATAATGTTGATGTTCTCAGTCTCCTTCCATCCAAACATTAAGATTTTCATGCTGCTATCCAGAAGAGTATTGTTTACTTTTAGCTGTCTCTGAAATTTTATGTTTTGAGTAAGTCACTGCTAGCTGTGGTAGATGCATACTGACCATGTAGTGTTGTACTGCAATTTTATATATAGATATGTTTGTATAAAGGATGTTTGGATTGTTTAACCCGGAGAAGAGAAGGCTCTGGGTAGGCATTATTGTGACCTTTCAGTATTAAAAGGGGGTGTATAAGAAAGAGAAGAACAAACTTTTTAGTAGGGCATGTTGAGATAGGACAAGGGGTAATGGGTTTGAACTGAAGAAGGGTAGATTCAGGCTAGATAAAAGGAAGAAATTTTTTACCATGAGGATGGTGAAACATTGGAACAGGTTGACTGAAGAAGTGACAAGGGGTAATGGGTTTGAACTGAAGAAGGGTAGATTCAGGCTAGATAAAAGGAAGAAATTTTTTACCATGAGGATGGTGAAACATTGGAACAGGTTGACTGAAGAAGTTGTGGATGCCTCAACCCTGGAAGTGTTCAAGGCCAGGCTGGATTGGACTCTGAGCAACCTGGTCTAGTGGAAGGTGACCCTGCTCATCGCAGCAGGGATGGACTAGCTAACCTTTAAAGGTCCTTCCAACCCAAACCATTCTATGATCTATGATTTTAAGAAAGAGACATATCTCTGTATTTCTGCTCTGCCCCAGGTATCAAGAAATGTAATGCCTAGAAGAAATGTATATTCATTTAAGGTGTGGTTTAAGGAGCTACTTCAGCCAAATAAGAACAAACTGCATCACAAACACAAACGCAAAGCCTAATAACTCTAAATAACTCCAGTAACTCTATATAAGGCTGCAATAGGAATGAAGACTTTCATTACGTTAGCCTGCCTGTTAGAGTGGTTTTCAGTGATTTTAAAGGCTACCAGCTGAGTGGAAAGATACATTTGTCTTGGCTATCAAAATATCTCAGTTTATTTTGGTAGCAGCAAATTTCTGAGTGATTTTTTAACAGTCTTCTACTCATACCACTGGCAGTTTTTATAGGAGTAAATCAAAGTTTTGATTCAGAACAGTCTCTAACCTAGTCTCATGTAGTTGATTATTTTGATGTAAACCTTTTTGTTTCTTAGTAGTTGTTTGAATGTGTGTGCTCTCTATGGGAAAACAGATAAAAATCACAGGAGTTTCTCGTAGACATTTTATTCTCAAAGCATTGAGTTGTGTTCGTAATTTCATGGACTCAGTTTCCTCATATGTATTTAGAGATGCATTTGATATTTTTGCTAGTCATGATTCAGTCAAGATTTTACCAGGACACATTTTAGAATTTAGGCTTTAAAATTCTTCCCTTTTTAACATATTTTGCCAATAGGCATTTTATTTTCTTGTTGGAAGTAACTAATGCTTAAGAAGAGTATTTGGATCGCTTCAGAAAGACATAAAGAGTTTTACTAGTTACTGACTTGAGCTAAAGATGAATTTGGTGATTGAACTGAAATCATGAGTTATGTTAAGAATCTTCTTGGCTGTGTTGCCCCCTCTATCTCAAGCACATTAGGAACAAGAAGTCTTCTGTAGTAGTTGCTGTGAGTTTCTTGCTGTATCTGCATCAAATTCTCACTGCCAGGTATTAGAAAGAGTATAATTATATTAGCATGTAAAATGAGATGGCTGATTCACATGCATATGTTAGAGTTTTCTATCTACCAAGGAGATGATTACTAAATAGCATAGTGGGCCCATGCAAAAAATATGCTTGTCTGTTCCAGTAAATTGTCATTTAGATTTCATTGTTTTCTTTGTTGAAGTTTTGAAAAAAATTAATTGCTTCTTTTCTTGAAAAGCTCTGTAGATATGTATCTGTCAGCTTTTAAAATGTCTTTTGTAGCAGGTAACATAGCATTATATTAATAAGAGAATGAAAGAGAATCATATTATGAAAAATTACTTGATATATTTCTTATTGTCTCTGGAATTGGTCTTAAACTGAATCCTCCCTCTGTCTCCTAATGTTAAGAAAGAGGCTGCTCAAGGAACATTTCAGTATTTGTGAGAAAGCTAATTTAATGAGTTATATTCTGCACACTTGTGGTGAATTGATTGACTGAAAGATAGGGAGCAAATATTTTTTTAGTCCTTAGCATGATTACTTAGCAAATGCTCTTGTGTAGGCTATTTAAATGGAAGCCTTATTGCAAAGGAGACTTAGGTTCTATGTGGTCGATGCACTCAGTAATGTTCCATGCACTGATACATCCTGGGGCCACCTGACTGCAAAGCTGCTTGTCAGAAGAGCACATGGGGGTCCTGGTGGTCACCAAGTTGAACATGAACCAACAATGTGCCCCTGCAGCTAAACATCTTGGGCTGCATTAGACAGGGCATTGCCAGCTGTTTGAAGGTGATCCCTCCACTCTACTCCACCTTCTACTCAGCTCCACCTGGAGCACTGTGTCCAGTTCTGGGCTTGTCTTGTACTGCAAGAAAGTACAATGAAGGGTCATAAAGAGGATTGAGGGAGTGGAGCATCTCTCATATGAGGAAAGTCTGAGAGAGCTGAGGTTCTTCAGAAGAGGCTGATGAGACTCTTGCGAAGGGGAGTCTTGGAGATGATCTTATCAACACGTATAAATACCTGAAATAATACCGCTCTTTGCAGTGGTACCCAGTGACAGGACCAGAGATGGTGGGCACAAAGAGAAACACATGAAGTTCCTTCTGAAGATCAGGAAACACTTTTTCACTGTGAGGGTGACCGAGCACTGGCACAGGTTGCCCAGAGAGGTTATTCTCTCCCTCCTTGGAGGTATTCAAAAGCAGCCTGGGCAGGTCCTAGCTGTACGTGGCCCTACTTGAGCAGAGAGATTGAACAAAACAACCTCCAGAGGACCCTTCAAGCATCAACCACTCTGTGAATGTCAGACCTTTCAACTTCATATTATCTCCTGAAATTCTGTGATCCCAGGAGACTTCTGTTTCTTAAGAGAAGCTGTTCCAACGTTTGTCTGATTATTTAAATTCAGCAGATGGCCAAGAAACAGCTATCCTCAGAACTAAGGCCTAGTATTGACTGACAGATTGCATAGAAAACATTAAAGTGCTTCTAGTTATATTCTGTGCTATAAGATGCAGGTCAATAAGCATATTTTAAAATATGCTTGTGTATAAAACTGCTTTGAGAACAAGAATGACTTGAAGTTGCAAAGTAATTGAAAAGGTAATGAGCCTTCCCTAAAACAACCTGCTGGCTTCAAGAAAAGTTGGTTTAGTTTTTTTCAGTTTAACATACTGAATCCATTTTTGCCTTGGTTGTTTCTGCTTTGAGAGGAAAATTCTGCCTGAAATGAAGGAGTAATAAGAAACATTGGGTTTTTTACCCTTACTTGTCAGTGTGTAGAGAAGTGCTGGTCTTGGATTATCTTCAATAAAAAGGCTAGTATGGAAATGCAATTTTTGATTCTACCAGTAGTTTTTTTTAATATAGGGATGAAGAAAAAAATTTAAAAGGATGATCATTAGCATGAGCAGGGCCTAGGGCCTGGAAAAGATTTGTATGGTGGGAGTTGGAGCTCAGTGTGCTTAGATCAGGCAGTACTTAATTACTTCATAGAAGTAGCTTCCTGCATAATATTAAAGGACATTCAAGTGAAAGCAGCATATGAAGGAAGAAGCATTAGGAATTGAAGACAGAAATATTAGAAATGAAGCAGACAACTTTAATAATATATGCAATCAGTCTTTGAGGAGATCACTGAGAAAAGTAGTGTGTTTTTCATCTTACAGTGTCATTTAAACCCAAACTGGATGCCTTTCCTAGATGATAAATTAAATGAAATTTAAGTTAATGGGCCCCGGGCAGAGGTAAAAGAGTAAAATGAAATGAGGTCAGTCTAAATCTAAGCATTCCTTTCAAGTTTAAGCTTTATAAATTGAAACTTTCTGGAATGTATATGAGTTAAATTTCCTTCTGTGGTGATGCTCTTGTAAAGCAGGTTCTTCTGTGGTGTTCTGTTATCTAGCATTTATTTAATCCATAATAGAAGTACAGTTCTGTTTTAGCCATGTGCACTGCACTTTTAACTGTAAAACATTATTTGGCATCATTAACATCATTAACCACTCGACCTGTTTTTCTTTTCTTATCCTTGTTTTTCTTGGAGAAATTGTCCTGACCATTAAATGGAAATTTTATAGTCTATAAAGGCATAATTGAACTCAACTGCGATTAGAGACTTGCAAATGTAATGTGGTATCAGAGCGAAATAAGCTGATTTAAACTACTGCACTTGGTTCCACTCCTTTAGATTGGGAAAAATCATTTGTGAATTCCAGTTGGCATATGAAAAATGAATTGCATAGTACTATTTATTTGAAAGTATCGTTACCACATAACTGTGTAAGAAAACCAGTGTACTTAGCACACTTGCAGAAACCCAAAGCAAAAATAAGTACTGTTTTTGTTAGAACTGAGGATAAAACAGGTTCAGGAAGAAATAAATGCAAGGAATATTCTGGCTGGATACATTACAAATTTGAATTTCATTTGTGAGAAATTGATTGACCTGGTTACTTCTATCTATATATAGAAATGGGTGTATGCAAATTGCTTATCATTCTGTAAAACCTAATTAAATGAAAATTGTATCAAAGACCCCTCATTTATTTAGGATAAGTGTTTTAGGTCTGAGATGAGCAAAATCAATATGTCATTACATGTGGCAGATCTAAGTAATTATTGAACAAGGTGTCGGTGTTTTGGCTATGTTAATAAAACAAATACACTGTATAGCATTTGGATGTTATTGTAGGAATGAGATTATGATATATTTTTGTAAAATTCTGCAGTTAAAACAAAGTGGCATCCTTGTATGGGTTCTTTTGCATAGAGAACCCCACTCTGGATTTCTGCATGCACCTCCTCATGAACCTTGGAAGTCATTGAAATGCAGATTTAGGGAAAGCTTAGACATTCTTATCAACATTTGTTGTTGTGAACCAAATGGCTCTTTTCAAATGCTGTTAGTAGTATTTTCCCTGTTTTCCATGCTTGGGCACTGCAATCAGGAGCGGTAGAGGGAGATTGCAGGTGTCTATCTGGTTGACTGATAGGAGATTAGTTGTGATTGCAAAAAACTATGGCTACTCTTGTTGTACTGTATACATCAAGCCTTATTCAGTGTTGTCTGATTAGTTCCGAACTCATTTTCACAGTTACTCACAGTTGCTTTTTTTCCCTTACATATCTCTCCTCTTGAAAGCTTTTCTTTTTCCATCGTTGATTATATAGTTTCAGAAGAGGTGGGGTGATTTTTCATCCTTTCTTACACCTAGAATTGATTTTAAGGTCCATTCTCATTGTATCCTTGACCTTCTGTAATCTCCATTATTTCCTTGTCTTTTAGTCCTAAATGAAGATTTCTGTCGTATCAATGCAGTTACTAAAATGATTTGACTGTTTCTGCTTGCAGCATTCTTTCAAGAGAATTCTGTTGTTGCAGGACAAAATGTGCATTAAACTGCAGGTGAATTTTTTTTCAATTGATGGAATAAACCAGGCTTTCTAAATTTTGCAAGGTTTGATGCCTGAGTTTAACTTGTAGATATTAGGATAGCTAAAAACATGCTAATACACTTAAATCCCATTACATATGCTTGTCTGAATAAGATAGACAGGAAAAAGCTTTCTTCCTCCAGGCTGAAGACCTGTGGAGTATCCATGCATAAAATAAAGACATTGCTTTCTAAATAAGACAATTTATATTAAGTAAACTTGAGTCACTCAACTTGAGTTCAGTGAATATGGAAAGAGGAGACCCATAGGTTTCCAAATGCAGAACTGTACAGTTCTGAGTGCAAACATCAGTGCAGGCAGGTGTGTAAGCAGTCCAGACATTTACATTTCAATGTCACCCGAGGTCCATGAGGAGGCACATCCAGAGAATGTGTTCCCACACACGACCATCCAGAGTTGTGTGCACCTGTGGAGGAGACTATTGGGAAACTTGGTTGGTTGGTAAGTAATTTGTTTGTACTGTGTACAAAGCAAACATGTACGTAAAACTGAACTCAGAGAATCACAGAATCATTTAGGTAGGAAAAGACCTTAAAGTTCATTAAGTCCAACTGTTAACTTGGCACCATTCCATTATTTTCTGGGCTGCACTGCTGTGTTAGCATCTACTGCGTGTAGATGGTGCTTTTGAATATTTTGGGGATGTTTATTTGAACAAGCATAAGCCAGAATCCCAGAACAGCGTGGACAGGTATTCTGATCCCCAAAATATTCAAAACTAAATTGGTAGGTGTTATTCTTTCTTGGCTGTGGTTGTAATAACAGTGGTGGAATAAGGACAGAGATAGGCTGTGGAGATAATAAGAGGATGGTTTCCGTGGCTATTGAATGCTCATATTTTATCATGCTTTTGTAAGCAGTACAGTGCTGTTTCTTTCTTTCATTTGGGGGAGCAAGGACACAGAGATTTTTTTAGAAATAAACATGGCTGTAAGCTGGCACAGGTTTTGAGAGATAAGTAATGGTTCAATTTAAAATCAGATAAACTAATAGTTGTACATTTGCACACACAAACTGGTTGACATTTGTGAAATGAAAACTTCTTTTTACCTAGTCTACTAATAATTGCTCAGATGCTCTGACACTTACAAATTATTTTCTCCGCAAAATTCTTCTGCTATATCATACTTAGAATCATGGAATCATTTAGGTTGGGAAAGTCTTCTAAGATCATAGAGTCCAACTGTTAACCCAGCACCACCATGTTCACCATTGAACCATATCCCCAAGTACTATATCCGTGTGCCTGTTGAACACATCCATGAATGGTGGTTCCACCACTTCCCTGGCAGCCTGTTCCAGTGCCTGACCAGCCTTTCAGTGAAGACTTAAGCCACTTTCCAGCCACTCTGACCAAGCCTGTAGCACTGCACGGAGCTGTTGTGACCCCACTGCAGGACCTGACACTTGTCCTTGTTGAACCTCATACAGTTGGCCCCAGCCTTTGCACCAATCCAGCCTGTCCAGATCCCTCTGCAGAGCTTTCCTACCCTCCAGCAGATCAACACTCCCACCCAAAATAGGGTCATCTGCAAACTGACTGAGCGTGCACTCAATCCCCTCAATTTTATCAATCTGACCTAGGTTTATTTTGATTTTAAATTCAAAGATCAGATATTTTTTTATTTTTTTTGATCTGAGAAAACACTGTTCATATCAAGCACTTTAAAAAAGAAACAAAGTCACCTATATAAAGTGTTAAGTAGGAAGTATGGGCTTTAAACACTTACTGAGTCTGGAGTCATTAAATGAGTGTAATGCTTTAGTAGTAGAAGAATGACTTTTTTTTGTTTTCATAAGAGAGAGAGATATGTTTAGGGAAGTAAACAAATAGAATGTTTACGTAGCAGGTAGGTATGTACACACTTAAAATGAATGCTGTGTCATAGATTCCATCCTGCAAGTTCTCTACATAAATCTGAACTTTAAAATTTAAATTGCCTTTCTGCTTCATTCAAAAAAGTTTCCTTATTTCAGTCCTTTCCTATCTCTGTTTAACTTTTGAATTGATGATTGTAAAGAGCCTAATTAACTGTATTTTTATATGTTAAGGCTTAGAACTCGTAAATGCTGAGTTACCTGGATAAATGTTGTGGTAGTACATCTTGCTACATGTATGTAAATTTTCATTTGCATTCCATGTTAGGCATCAAGGGAACAAATTTAAATTGCCTTCTGTTATTTCGGTATCTTTCACTGAATGAATGAAATACTTCTTTTTAATTCATGTGCATAAGCAGCAGAAGTACAATTGTTGGCTGGTCTGTTTTTACCTCTCATCTTGTAAAGTAGAAAAATCCACATTGCTGAAACTGAAAGTCACAAAAAATAGTATAATTGAGTTTTTTTCTTAAAAGGTTCTTGCTATTAGAAGATTTAATACCGGCAAGAAATTGCTGTTCAGAGAAAATAATTTTACAGCCAATTTTGTAGTTACCCAGGTTTTTGCATATTCATACTAGAAGTGAATGTAAAGATTTGAAGGTTCTTTCAATGCATTTCTGCCTCATGCTCTAAATTAATTTCATTTGTAATTATACAGGAGGTTCTGCATGTTGCAGGAGTGGAAATGCAGTTAACAGCTGCTGTTTCATTTCTGACTGTTCTGCAAGAGGAGTCGGTGTCCATTCATACATACTCCCACTCCTTCCTACACATCATTCTGCAGAACCTGGAGCACAGGGATGCAGGTCAGGGCTGTACAACTGCACTGATGACTGATTACTTCTATGTGTTTTGTTTCCTTTGTGACTGTACAACACAGTGTAAAGCAGTGAGTGCAATCACTGAGACTTTGTATCTAGATTTGCATGAATGAAAAGATGTTTGCAGGACAACCACTTACGTAGTGATACTGAAATGTAATTCTGAATCAAGCAAAAAATACCACTTTGAAGGATTAAATACCAAAGTTGTTACTGAGCCTGAGCTACTCCTGAAGTACCAAAATTTTGTGGTTGAGGTAGTTGACATTTCTTCTGTGTTTTCTCAATTTCTTTGACACTGTTCTTAAGACATCAAAAAAAAAGGCCCCTTATAAAACTAGAAAGTTTCAGTGGGCACAAGGAAAGAATATGCTTCTAAATGAGGGAAATTAGCTTAACAAAACAAAGAAGATCATCATTAATTTTATACAGGAATTGAAAATGTCAAAGAAATGGGGACAGAATTTGCTTCTCATCTGTCCTACTTCTATCCTGAATGTTAATTTAGTGGCTTTTAGATACATAGCTCCTTGAAGAAAACTAATTTTGTAAAACTGATGTGTGTTCTGTTATAGTTGTTCTATGTGCAACAGAACATATCACATCTAACCTCTTTCTTTTGAACAGGTGTCAGCAATGCATGGTTAGAAACTCTTCTTGCTGTAATAGAAGCTTTACCAAAAGAAACTGTCAGACATGAGGTAATAATATTCTCCCATTTACACTAACAACAAATAAGATTAAGATTGTAAGATTCTATTTGCCTGCAAGTTTTATTCACTTTGGTAAGATTTGTGGCAGTTCTGTACCTGTGAAAACAGTAATGCTCATGGGACACACTGGAAGGGAGGAATGGGCTAAAAGGTGAGACAGGAAGGTCACCTTAAAAAAATTTGAGTGTTTGTCAGCAAATAAAGTTGATACTGTAATACTTCCACTTCACTTAGTATTCCCAGTACATGTTTTCATGTATCCTGTTTTGATTTACAGGATAGTATCTTGTTCTGTGTCTTCATGAAGAAAGTAAATTTTTTTTTTTTTTTTGCTATTGGACTAAAATTCTGATTGCTGCTCAATGGAACTGAATGCTAGAGATCCATTTTGCTGTGTATTTCAGTTGTTTGGGAGGTACCAAAACCCTAATGCACTATAAATACCTAATTCTTCACTGTGTGGCTCAAGAAAAAGGAGGGAACTTGGTCACTAAGTCATAATGTCTCTCCCCTTTACTCAGCTAATTGATTCAGTTTGAAGTATTCATGTCATTGTTAAGTTTAAAAGCTTTACAACAGGTATATTTACTGGGTTCATATTTTTAAACAATATGGAGATTTAAATATATTATTGGTTGTGTAGTATAAAGATTCTCATTAAAATTAGTGGGTGCTTGAAATCCAGCTGCTAAAGGGTGAAAAGTTAGGTTGGAAGAAACACAGATTACTCCAGTCACCTCCAAAATCTAATTGTAATGTAATTTTAAAGATGCCATTTAAACAAAATGGAATTTCTCCCAAGATTTGCCTCAAAGAACACATTTGTAAGCTTCCACAAAAATTAGCTTTGGGAAGATGACAGCTGATAAAGCACTGTTGATTCAGCAGTGATACAGGAAGCTGAATCTGAAATGAGCCTTCTGTGTTACTTGAAGAATCTTTGTGTCAAGAAACTTGGAGTATTCTAGTTCATTTTTTTTTGTGAGTAAAAATCATAGGTTCTGGGGACATAAGGAAAGGTGTGTCAGACCAAAGATCAATCCAACCCAATATCCTCTCTGGCAATGGCCACTTCATGGTGAGACTGTGTTTAGGGCAGTAACTGGCGTTAGTATTACTAGACATGGTGCTCTTGCTGTCGTTGTTCAAAGAAGTCCAATACAGTTTTGTAGCTGGCTAATACTGTACTTCCTTGTGCATTGTTACAGTTAGAAGTGTGCCTTATGTAGTAATTCTAGTCTGCAGGATCTGTTTGTCCTTAGAGTGGTAACACTCAGTCACTTCAAAATTTCAGCTGGTAAGAGGAGAAGGAAAGTACATTTAGAAGATTGTTGGACTTTCCTGCCCTGTAGATTATCCTTTTGTGGAGCTCTGCAAAAGAGATGAGGAACTGTGGCAGATTACAGGAGATACCTCTCTGTGGTGCTTCTCTTGGCCTGGATTCCTGTGATTATTTCTAGGCCAACAATAATATACCTAAATATGGTGTTCTGCAGGCCTCTCTTAGTTTGTTTCTGGCATCACAGAGGTGATCCAATAAATGACAGCAGAGCTCCAAAAAAGAGACAGGTTTTCTGTGTCTCTGTGCAAGTGAAACATCTTCCCTACAGATCCCCAAAGTGTGCATAATCAAGATGGATTGTTGCTGCAAAACTGTACATCAAAAGAAGTGTTTCCTGGGAAAACTTACAAGAAAGAATCTCAGAGAGGCTTCCTTTTCCTTTCTCTGCATATTTTTCTTGTGTGTGCAGGAACATATTTAACAACTTTTGTGAAAATTGACAGCTAATTGCTATAAATATTTCTTTACAACTTAGTCTGAAAATAAGGGCATGAGTAGACAGATGTAAAACTGTGGCTGTGGTGTGAATCATAAACAGCTATTTGGGCCAAGATAGAGGTTTAATACTCTATGAGTAGCACTGCATATTAAATACAGGTTTCCAATAGGCTATTGATGTACAGAGCCATCATTACTGTCAGTAATACTTTATCTGATGCTCACAATCCTCTGTTCATATTTTTCTTTTTTTTTTTCCATACAGATCCTGAATCCACTTGTCTCCAAAGCACAGCTTTCTCAAACACTTCAGTCTCGCTTAGTTACTTGTAAAATCATGGGAAAAGTAGCTAACAAATTTGAAGCTCATATGTAAGTAGATTGTAAATAAATACTCATTCCAAAGGATAAACCAGTATTGCTTTGTTAGTGGACAAAAATTGCTACAAGAAAAGTAGACTTTGTTGGAAAAATTAAATGCTTTCTTTTTACAGATCCATTTATCTGCATATTAGTTAATAATAAAAAACATCCATCATGTAACTAGTGTATTCAGACTTACTGATGTTCATCAGGTTATAACTTCAGTTTGTATGTTCTTTCACGGGTTTTCATGCCATTCTTCTATATTGTTTTTCTAGTTGGAAAGGAAGCCAATCAGTGGATTTCTCTGCAATTTACAGGGACAAAACACAGATTCATCACCTTAGAGTTTATTATCATAAACAGGCTAATTCTGCTCCTGACTTTTGATTATCAAGTAAAATTAAACTTGTAGATCTATTTTTTCCTATCCCTGATGAAATGGAGATGTATCAGAAGCCACTGTTGCTGCGTGGTATTATCCAGCCCTTAGACTGAGTGTCTGTGAGTTTGGACAGCGGTGCAGAAGAGGAAAGCAATGATGAAAGTAAATTTGAATAACTTACCTGCCCAAAGCAGTTGGTATGGTACATTCCTTGGACACTTTATCCAGGCTTATGATAGTAGGACCATTTCACCGAGTGTGCTTTCTATACAGACAATTGGCCACATGTGATTTTGAATTAGAAGAGAAATCCACTGAGGGCTCTAAATGCATAGAAACTATGTCTGGCTAAGAAATTCTGTTCTGATAATGATTTTGATCTGCCCCAAAGTGAGCATAATAGAAAAGATGGAACAACAGGATGATATGATGACATTTAGGAATAAATACCTTTAGATTATGATTTTTTTCTTCAATAAAAAAGAACTAAAAGCAGCCAGAAGAAAACTATCTACATCTTTTGCTGTTTAGACTACTCTTGTTGGACATGCAAAAGTTAATGAGCATTGTAAAGGAGTATTTTTTGACAATGTTACCAAAGCCTTCAAAATCTTTATATTCCAAATTGGTAGAATTCACAGAATAGCAATTACTTTTACATATTTGATGTTACATTCTCATGAAAATTGAGTAAATTTTCACTGGAATGAGTGAAGGCTGTGCAAACTGGCTTGAAAATTTGCTTGTCTGTGTCTGCATATTATTTCTCTTGAGTTTTGCAACAACAAAAAGATTTGTATAGAGATATTTTATGAATACTCATGGCAGCATCTTGGGCAGTGAAAGGAAACACAATGGCTGATTCTGCCAAGATGTTGAATGTGTTTTTACTTAAACAGAAATCAAAGTAGTTATTTTGCATCTGCCATTGATTTAATGTGAATACTTGGTCTACTTGCTTGAAGGCATTGCCATATTTAAGCTTTTAATTGTAAACCCTTTTTCTCCTTTCTTCTCAATTATCTCTTTGGTGCTACCTGCATACCAAAGATAAGATATTACAGGCATTTTACTGGAATTTGCACTTCTATTTATATAATTCTTTGTATTCTTTCAGTGGCTGTTAAATATTGTGCTGAAGCTGGTTATTAACTGAGGACACATTCTCTAAGACTACCTAGTATTTTTGTAGTTTAAAAAGTAATAGATGAAATATGATAAATGATAATGGCAGTAAATAATCCTTTTCCTGTTTCTTTACAGCACATATTTGCATCTGATATGCAGTACTCTTTTATAATTGAAAATTCTCAGAAAACTCATATACCATTTGTGATAAATCATTTTTTTAAAAAATTGATGTTAGAAGTAATCTATGGGCAAAATTCGAGTACTGCTGAATGGATGTTTTATGTTCCTGTTCTGTATATTAATACAAAATTTTCACATTTTTAGTATTAAAAGGGAGGTTCTTCCATTGGTAAAATCACTGTGCCAGGATGCAGAATATGAAGTTAGAACTTGCATGTGTCGGCAACTGGAACATATAGCTCGAGGAATAGGGTGAGTACTGATAGTAAATGCAAAATCCTTCTCTAAAATATTTCATGGCAACCTAAAAACTCCTTTTAAAATTGCTGAACTCATGCATACACAGTAATGAATTTGGAGTGTACAGATGTGTTCTTAGGATTTGTCTGTTGGCAGTTGGCTCTTTTCCACTTTTTGATTTTTGTTTCTCTTTTATAGTAAAATTGCTGAACCATAAAACCAACAGTTTTTTGTAAGTAATGTCTTCATCTATAGCTTCTTGAAATCATCTCAATTATCCATTGATGGTATTTGGCTTATTTAAAAATGGAGGAGGATAATGGCAAGTCTTAGCAGTTTCTAATGATTGCTGTGCAGTTTTTTGAGAAAGCATGCTAAATGGGTTTTGTAAGCAAATTTCACTTCAGTATCAGCTAGTCTAAGCTTGAAGATCTTCAGTATTCACATATAGAAATAGAAAATATCTGGAATTTATATTTTAATAAAAGAACATATTAACTACCCACACGGGACTGGTCTCTGAGTGGTGAAATATTTTAAAATTCCACTTCTGTCCACATGTTATTATATCAGGGAGGGAAAAAAAACCAGTAACTTCTTTTACAGACTTGAAAAGGCTATCAAGTAAGGCTCCCTACCCTGTGTTAGACAGCAGGGATAGATCTTAAGTGTCCCTCCAGCTTTTAAAATTGTTAATTTGTGCACAAATTCAAGGATGAAGCTGACTCACAGAATCAGTTAGATTGGAAGGTGCTTGGGATTATTCCTCCCCAGGCGCAGGACCTGCATGTAGGCTTGTTGAATTTCAGTTGGCTTTTCTCTGCCAATCTCTCCAACCTGTTGAGGTTCCTCTGAGGTATCACCCACTCCTCCCAGGTTTGTATCATCAGCAAACTTGCTGCGGAGGCAGCTCTGTCCCTTCACCCAAGTCATTGATGAATAGTTTGAACAAAACTGGGTCCAGTGTGGAACCCTGGGGGACACCACTAGTGACAGGACTCCAACTAGACTCTGTGCCAATAGTCACAACTCCCTGGGATCTCTCAGCTAGTTTTCAATCCATTTTACTGTCCACTGTAACTGAAATGTAATTTGAAAGATATGGTAAGTATGTACCTCAGTTTGCTGGTACAGGTGTTTGGGGATGCCTTCCTATAGCTGTGGAGTGCTTTTTTAAAAAAAAAATGAGAATTCCATTATATTTTAGATTCTGAGTTACTAAAAGAAGCTCACCAAAAAACCCCAAAAGCAAAACACCAGAAATTCCTGAAGCAAAGCAATTTACCTCTCAGCCATGCAATAATGGAACAGTATTCAGGCAGTGTGTTAGCTTGCTCAGATTTAGGGAATTAATATTCACAGCAAGAACTAAGCATTGCTGCCATGTACTTAATTTGACTTTGTTTTGATAAGGTCATGCAGAATGGTAATTCCTAGATTCCTAGATAAACTTGGCTTTATTGCATACAAAATAGCTTTTAGCACATCTTCTGCAAGGTCCTTCTCCTGCAGAAGTTCAGACAATGTGAATAATGTTGAAAACACATTATTATTCATCTCAGTAAAGTTGCTCATTTGTTTTTGTACTTACTCTCTTTTATATCAAAATGTAGGTTAGCATGATAAGTCATTTTGATGTTTTCTATATTGAACAGCTTTGAATGTAAAAGAACTTGTGTTTACAGGGAAAAAGGTACTATTTGTCAATATGGTTGATATTTGTAAAACTGGAAATTTAACATGCATTGTACTAAATGATTTACTGAATAGTCTGAACTTTGAACACGTGTCTCGTGTATCTCTGTGGATCACAAAATTGAATTCTGTTTAATGCGAGATTAAAGACCGGAGAAAGAGAGGGTTCTGTTTTTCTCCAGGCAGTGACCTGGTATTTTTATTCCATCACTACTGAGTTTTGAAGGGACAGATGCTTCTAGCTGTTGTATCAGTTTGGAGATTTTTGGTGCCACCAAAATGGAAATCCAGGAAACACATTTGCAATTTTTTTATCCGTTAGTGATCTGTCCTGTGTATTTTTCTTTGCTTCTTTCCTCAACAACTTTTCTTTTTAGCATTAGTGTATCCATATGGACTGTTCTCTCTCTGAGGTTTTTGCCTAATCCCTTCCTAATGTTTTAGGTGCTTTAATCTCATAAGAACTGGTGAACTGTCAGTATTTTCAGTATGCAAGCTATTGCAGTGTTCCTTGTTGAAGATGAAGAGGTAGTAGGTAAATAAAGACAGTTAAATAAACAGAAATGAGCATATTTTTAGATAAATGTTGAAGGTATAGTGTGACAACAGTTCCAATGATTATTTTTACTAGTTAGTGATATTACCACTAAATAATACATCATTTTCTTCTAACTTTATATGAATGTTTAATCGTTTGTTTGTATGAATACTGTTAAGCTACCTCTTGATTTGCTTGTAGCAGTACTAAACTCTGTAAGGTGCAAATCACTTTAATGCTGATGTTAGACATTTGAAAGGATTATTGTTCATATTGATTTACAAAAGGGACAGCTATTACTACTTTAGTCTGATTGGAAGGGGTATTTTAGTCATTTTTATTTCAGCATCCTGGAGGTCATCATCAGTTCTGTATTAAAAACTATGATTGGAATGACAGTCTAAACTCTGTGTACACAGTTGCTCTGTGTCAAACATAGTTTTGACTTTGTCGTCTTGGCTAATGCTCATGTAGTGTAATTTTATCAGTGTTTACCTGCAGTGTTATGTTTTGGGCAATATAAATGGTCAGAGCCAGATCCATTACTATTAAATATTGCTTAGGTCCCGTTTGTGAGATGTGATGCTTACAACTCCTTTCACTATTTGACAAGCAGACCAAGAACTCTGTGAGAGCAGGACAAAGTGGGGTTCTTAACTCAAATGCAGACAAATTCACTGGAAATCTTGACTACTGTAAATAAAAAAATGAGCATGACAGAACAGAAGTGTGGAAATGGTTATGGCTTCCTAGTTCTTAATAACAGGGCTGGAGAAAAGATTTTTCTGATCTCTTAAAGTAAACAAAAATCAGTTATATTCTAGGGCACAGGGAAGTATGCTGCTTGGTAGGTTCTAGACAAGCTATACTTTTGCTCCAAGAAGCAAATCTCCTTTCATCTTACTTATGCCAGTCACAAATTTTACTGTCAAGAGTATTTCACAGAATCACAGAATCAATTAGGCTGGAAGGGACCACAGTGGGTCATCTGGTCCAACCTCCCTACTCGAGCAGGGCCACCCCAGAGCACATGTCTCAGGATTGTGTCCAGGTGGTTCTTGAATACCTCCAGTGAGGGAGAATCCACAACCTTTCTGGGCAACCTGTTCCAGTGCTCAGTGACTGCACAGGAAAGAAGTTCTTCCTTATATTCAGGTGGAGCTTCTTGTGCACTAGTTTCTGCCCATTACCTCGTTTTATTGGTTGGCACCACCAAGAAGACACTGGCTCCATTTTATTGGCACCCTACTTTAGATACTTGTATAATTAATGAGGTATTTCACTCCTTACTGACCTCTCTGATTAAACTCTGATTTCTAAATAGTTGGAGTCCTTTGAGTTTTTTCAGATTGCATTAATTTTCATTTCCTTAGAACTTTCTTCTTTTCAGCTACCCCAAAAATACCCAGATGAGTATTTCAAGGAAGAATTGTTTTTTGCTGTGGCAGTATTATTTCGTTATAAGTTTTCTTTTGACAACTTGCCTCACGTTGCAGGACAGAACTCACAAAAACTGTGGTGCTTCCTGAGTTAGTAGAACTGGCAAGAGATGAGGGCAGCAGTGTACGCCTTGCAGCCTTTGAGACATTAGTGAATCTGCTTGATATGTTTGATGCAGGTAAGAATTTAGGCTTGCTAGCCCAGTTCTTTGTGCTTTAGTGCATCTTAAAACTGTATTTAACTGCTTTTTGTTCTGTGACATTCATCAGACATTTCTCATTTTATTTTGTTTATTGTCTTATCGTTTATATATTTTATCTCTTGCAGTGCTATATATGTAGAAATGGAGGTAAACCAGTTATCCATGAAATCAGTTAGCTTATTCCAAGTTTCTGATGTAATGTGGCTAAATGGAATGAGTAAGATTTCATGGAATCGTAGTGTCATCAAGATTGGAGGAGACTTCCTAAGCTCAAGTCCAACCATTAACCTGCCACTGCTTTAACCCCTAAACTATATTCTCCAGCATCAGATCCAGACACCTCTTGGCCTCTTCTAGGGTTGATGGCTCCACCACCTCCATGGGCAACCTATTCCAGTGCCTGAACATCCTGTGTAAATGATGGGAATATTGGGTTGCTAGTATTTAATTAATTTAATGCTCTCAATACCCAGAATACAAATTGTTAGCTTAACAAATATTTACTGTACAGGAACTTGGTGATGAATGACTAAAATACATGGTTGCATTTAAGCTGAATGGAGGAGTACATAAAGAAAAGGAAAAATAAGATTGTCTGGGGGAGAATATCATAAATGGATGTTTTAGAAGTTAGTGTTTATATCAGTAAGTATGATAGTAGGTTAATTTTCAAATTATTCAGCCTTTGCATTTATGCTATCAAGTCTGTGCTTCTCTTTGCACCTCTCAGTCTTCACTCCTCCTCCCCCACCTCCAATTGCTCTAACTGCTGCTTTGAGCTATTGAAAAAAAAACTTATAAAAAGCAATGCATGGTTATTTACAGGTTTGTAAGGAATGTGTTTGTGGAAATTTTGTTTTTAAGATTTTTCACTTTCATGTCTGAACTGGAAAACTAACATTTTTGAAGGTAGATGACCCAAAATTATATGCTAGAGTTTCTTTCCCACAATATTGAAATACAAAGAAGGAGGGGAATTTTAGATTGGATATTAGGATTCAGGTGAGGGTGGGGAGAGAGTGGCATAGGTTGCCCAGGGAGGCTGTAGCTGCCCCAACCCTGGCAGTGTTCAAATCCAGGTTGGATGAAGCCTTGAGCAGCCTGCTCTGGTGGGAGGTGTCCCTGCCCATGACAGGGGTTGCAAGGTCCATTCCAACCCCTTAACATTCTGTGATTTCTTCAGGTCAACCTAACGACTTTGTTCAGCCATAATTATTTGCTGAATTTTGTTGTTGATTTACCATTAGAAATCCTAATCTCTTTAAAACTTGAACATTTTAATACGAGGATTTTATTTAAATTGAGTCACAATGCAGACATTTCTTTAAACATTTGCTCCTTTATTTTATAAGGAGACAGAGTGCTTGGATTTTACTTTAGTTTCTAAATTATTTAATTTCTTTCCTCTGTCTTTAATTATTTTGGGTTTTTTTCCTGAGAATTTATTGTATACCAGAAGATTTTGAAACTCTTCTCAGCAGGTTGAAAAGAAATTCCCTTCCAACATATCCAGATGTTTCTTTTTACTGTCACAGTCATGTTCAGTCTTGATCTCCCTGTATTACCACTGTGGTAGGAGATCTTATTGTAGGAATACTACAGTATTATTTCTCTCTCTGCATTCTTGGTGAATGGAGAAGATAGTGACTGTTTATTATTGACTTTGCCTCATCCTTTACTGGGGAATGCCTTTTCCGTAACAGCAGCCAACCAACCTAAGAGAACAGGTATTAAAATTTAGGACCTATATTATGTTAGCATGTTCATCATTCTCTTGTTTTGTACCTCCAGTGAGTACCTGCCAAAAATACACTGGAAAATGTTAAGTGAAACTTTTGGTATTTTGTTATGGAAGTTCACTCTGCTCTTTCTAAAATGTTGACAAATGGCTAACTCTGAAATTTTTTTTTTGGTTTTCAGATGATAGGAGTCAAACTGTGCTGCCATTGGTGAAATCATTCTGTGAAAAATCCTTCAAAGCAGATGAATCTATCCTAGTTTCTTTATCTTTCCATTTAGGGAAACTGTGTAATGGATTATATGGTATGATTGAATTTCTTTTTTTAAAAGTCTTAAAAATGAGGGAATATTGGAGAATTTGAACCCCTTGAAAAACACCCAGATTTGAGTGTACCAAATGAGATGGTAGTTAGTAAAAGAAATATGGAAGTAAAAGTTTGACATCATCTATTGCAAATACTGGATTTTGGGAATTTCCTCTTTGGGTGACCATCTGTTTATTATTTGCTGGTTTTGTTTTGTTTAGTCAGGGTCAGAGATGGAAACATGGGCGTTTATGTTTATTGGTTTGACTGATTTATTTGGGTAATCTGGAGTTTGTGATAGGGATGACTGAATTCTTGAAACTAGATACCTTTAAAAACACAAGTATGATGTTAACTTTGTATGCTTACTTCTGTGCTGGGTCTCCTTTTTAAGGCACAGAACAAAGTGTGGCCCACAAGTAATTTCAGGGGAGAAAGGAAAACTAGTGGCATGTAGATTCCTCAGCTCCTGCTGAGACCAAATCTCTACCCATAATTTTTGTACCCGTAATTACTCCTCAAATTCTCACTTGAGCACAACAGATCTTTCCTTGATCATTCTGCCCACCATGTATTACCTGTGGAGAGACAGCACAGAATCATGGTTTTACATTATAATTTCTCTCTAGCCTCTTAAACTCTTTGATCTTTCTTACAGCTCTTTGAAATGATCCTTCATGATCATGTTAGAGACTATCAAAGTGACTGTTGCTTCAATGCAAATTACTTGAAGTGGCTGTTCCAGAGTGTCAGACTGTTATTTCCAGAAACAGAGAGCTAGAACAGTCCGTCCTGTATTTATCATGTCTTTCCAGTCTTATCCCTAGGTTGAATGACTTCATTTCTGATTTGTCTTCACCTCTGAACTCTTGACAAGTTTGTATTTTTCTACAAGTGTTATGCATTGGGACACCTGAACTGTATGATTACTTTAAGTGTCTTGCAGGACATATTGCTGTTTACATTCTTCAGTATGAAAACCTGCCTTTTTTTCCCCCTGAATAAATGTGAGAGCTAGTTACTCTTTCCTGGCCTAGTGCAGGTGATGCAGATCTGCCTGAGCATAGCACTTTGCTGCTGTCCTGCTGGAATAATAGTCTAAAGGTTTAAGACCATACATCCAGTTCCTGAAGATCATTTTAAACTCTCTCTTCTGAAGAATAAGCAGTCCTGGGTTGATGTTATGAGAATCTTGAATAAGCAAAGTCTCTCGTCCGACATCCACAAAATCAGTGAAAATAATGAGTAGTACCAGAACTAGGATAGACCATTCTTTATACAGTTGCCTATCTTGTCAGTGATCCATGGGTTACTTGCTCTTAGCTGTTTTTCCAAGCAGTTTTGGAGCACCTTTATAGTTTTTAATCTCTCCTTCCTGTTCCCTTATTTAGCTTGCGAAAAACATGACCTTTACTGCCTCTGTTTCACAGGTCCTGTTATCCTGTACTAGAAGGAAATTTTGACAGTTTGACAAGTTTTGCTTTTGCCATGTTGGCTACGGCTACTTTCTTCTTTTCTTTCCAGTATTTAGAAGTAGATTTTTTTGTTTGTTTCAAATTTTTTCAGAAATGTGAGAGTAACCTGACTGATCTGTAATTATATGGCTTGACCTTCCCCTCTCCAGCTATTAAATGAATCAGTACCACTTCAGCCCTTTTCCATTCTGTTATCTGACTTATTTAAGATTCAGCAGCTAGTACTTAAATACTTTTGAATGCTTGGATGAAGCACTTTTGACAGCACATTTTGAAAACCTCTCATGTTTGAGTATTACTTGACCTGTTCCTTCTCTACTTAAAGCTTGATTCTTTGCCTCAGTTATTAATTGTACTGAGCCTGATGATACTAGTAGGATTTGAGAGAGAAAATAAAAGCATTAAGCTTTTCAGCCTTCTTAGTACCAATCACTGATAGCTTTCCTCTCTCTCTAGAGAAAAATTGACCTTTTCCTTGATTGTTCTCTTATTCCTAAATCACTTGTAATTTTTGAAGTCATCCTGTAGTTTGTTCTGAATTCTTTTGTGTTTAGCATACTCTGCTAGACTCAAGGTGGAGGGATAAAAATCGACATATTTGATAGATTTTTAAATGAGATTTGTTTGGGGACATTATTAATAGCATTTGTAATGAGGAAAGTTTGTTGTTTTGTTTTGTTTTGTTTTCTTGAGGCATTTTTACTCCTGAACAGCACTTACGGTTTTTGGAATTTTATAAGAAGCTTTCCACACTGGGTTTGCAGCAGGAAAATGGACACAATGATAACCAGCTACAACTTCAAACTCTGGAACAGGAAAAGAAGTATATTTCAGTGAGGAAGAACTGTGCTTACAATTTTCCAGTAAGTGACATTAATTTAAGGTTAAATAATCTGTGTCATGCGTATCATTCACTAAACAAGACTGCATGAGTGATAGAGAAGTTATTCTCAAGCTGTTCATTGGTAGATAGATTCCAGCTCTCTCCTGCAAAGTTTACGTTAATGAGATTGTCCAAAAGAGTTACCAAGAAAGATTGCTCTTGGCAGAGCCTCTGGAAATTATTGGCCAGTTCTGACTCAGCCAATGCTGTTTTTTTTTTTTCCCATACATCTTCTCCAAACTCTTAGCACAAAAGCTTTGAGAAAATGGCGGTGAAACAGAGTCCTCAGTTTCAAACCACTCAAAGCTACACTTTCACATTCATTGTGTATCATGTCATTCTGGGGAGTTGAAGATTGAATCTGAATGGTTAGATTCATGTTTTAGTCATCTTCCTGCCAGAGTGCAGAAAGTCTGATCAATTTTACGTGAGCTCTTTAAATACACCACTCATGTTTCTCTTAATCTACTTTATATTTTGACATTCTGCATTTATATTCAAAGAAAATATGTTTGCACCAAGAGCCAGGAGACAGCTATTTTTATTCTACCTTTTAAATACAAGCACCCTTTATGTAGGTAGACATCTGTTGGTTTATTTGAGCAAAACCAAGGTATGTACACACAAAATCAGGCTTAAATTCAGATTCTTGCTGCTTGCTAAAATGTTCTTTGTTTTTGAAGTATCCAGTTGCAGCTGTCACTAGTGTACAGAAACATTAACAGTATTTCTAAAACGAAGGTTTTATATCTTGTAGTTTTAATCTATGTCTTCAGAAAAAAAGTCTTCAGCATGTCTGGAAGATATGTAAATTCAGTTTAGTTTGCAACTCTGGAATTTGTCTGGTGCCTGTGTTTTAACAGGGCCATCAAAAACTCCATACTTCCTGCTTAAAATAACAACCTGTTTTCTCTCAAGTTCATCTGATAATCTCTGACAGTGTGGTCCTTTAGCTGTACAGTTAATAAGGGACTTTTTCTTTCCCCAGGCCATGATTGTTTTTGTGGATCCAAAGAACTTCCATTTAGAACTATATTCTATATTTTTCTGCCTTTGTCATGACCCTGAAGTTCCTGTCAGATACACTATGGCCATAAGCTTCTATGAAGTGAGTCTACAACAGTTCTTTGTTACTACTTGCATGCTTGTATTTTATTTTGTTTTCTTCTTTAAGCTTACGTTTGCGACTGTTCAACCAAAACAAAAAGACTTGAGAAAACATATTGCAATTCCTGAGTTGGTCAGAGGTGTTCAGTCCTTTCTACCTTCTGCATATAGCCCATCTACACACATTAGTTTGTGTAAGTTGTGTGACATTTGGCTGCAAAAGACTACTGCTAGATCAGCTGTTAAGGAGGAAAAGCTAGAAGAAGCTTAAAATGGTATAGCACCACAAACATAAACAATTGTAGTAATTATAGTATTTGAAGGTTTTCAGTGTTATTAGAAAACAATGAGACAAATGGCAGAAAGGAACTTGCTACTTCTGCTCCTGACAAGCTTGAGAAGTGTACAGTTTGCTGGTCTATGCTGGGATTCTATGAGGAATATTTATGTGGAACAAATCTAAATTAAATGCTCAATTTAATATGCAGCTACTTGGAAATTTATGAGATGTGAAAGCATATGTATTCTTATAATTCCTTTCAGGTTATGCAAATTCCACTCTTACTTTCAGAAAAGTTAAAAAGTTTAGAAAGACATAGATGATACTAGTTATATGAGGTGAATTCCAGAAATTAAAATACACTCTCCTGAATATAGAAACCCATATAGGGAAATCTTCAAGGTTTTCATAGTCTTTTACTCAGAATCCTAGTGTTTCAGTCCTTGAGTTTGTCCTTTATCCCATTTTGTTGCTGGGGAAATTGGTAAATTAAGCAGTTTGCTGAAAACATGTAAATAACTAGTAGAGGCACAAATGCCTTTACTTCCACCACTTTAAGAAAGATGGGTAGATTTCCACATCTCATTACCTATTGATGCCTTATTTTAATGAATGATAATCCAACATGATTGTTGACATTTTAAAATTACCATTAGTTCTGCATAATATTTTGTATTAGATGTCTAACACTGTTAAGGTAATGCCTGAATATAAGCAAAGTATTTTAGCTAATTTTTAAAAAAAATGTAAAATTTTGCCTTGGTCTGAATGTACATTTAGTTCTCCTTGATTTAATTTTAACAGCATAACTGGGAAACCACATGACAACCAAAAATGAGTAATTTATGGCATTCACTGCTAGGTGGGTTATTTTTTTAAAAAATTAAGTCCCTGTAGCCATTTCCTTATAGCTTTTTTGGAAGCAAGCTCTTATTTTCACTTGGCTTACGTAAAAAAAAAACTCCAACACATTAAAAACATCATCTAAATATTCCTTACGGCAAAAAATCTCATTCCTCAAGTTTGTCTCATGTTTGCTATAAACCCTTTTTAACAGTGTAGAGATTAGATGGACTGCTAGTGTTTTTAGAAATTTATATGAGACTTAGGCATTGCAGTAAAAAAACCCAAAGAAGTAAGGAGTGAAAACTTCAGATGGAAAGGTTGGGGAAACTTAAAATTCATCACTGGCTTAGCCAGTTTTTATGTTTTATCTTTCATAAATGATCCATCAGCTGACAGTTAACTCTCCTAAGGAGCATGATGTACAATATTTGAGTGTTCCAGAAGGAATTTTTCTAGCCTTGCAGTACAGCCTTAATCATTTTTGGTAAATGTGGAATAGAGTTAATTCTAAAAGCAGATTTCATGGTTAGATCATAGACCTGTTTCTTGACTCATATTCTTTACATAAGCATATTTCTGATGTGATAAAGTACACAACTTTAGGGGGCTGATATTAAGCAATTTTTCTGCATCCCTTCTTCATGCTTGCTGGGAAGTAAGTATGTGTTGTTGTGCCAATGAACTGAAGAATGTTTCACCTTGCTGTCTTACTGTCATTTTTTTAGGTTGCTAAGCTTTTAAATTCTGGTGTGTATACAATACATAAAGAACTGGTTACGCTATTACAGGATGAGTCACTGGAGGTAATACACTTTTATTGGAATTTTCTTTTGCTTGTTATATGGAGGCAGATTATCTGAATGTTTAATAACTCTGCACTAAGACAGTAGAGTAACAATTTGAAATGATCAACAGTTTTTGCTTCTGTTTCGCAGACACTGCATAGAGATACCAGCTGTGGGTGAATTGAAAGGAGAAAAATGGTGTTTGAATTTAGTAAACCCACACTGAATCTATTAGCTTTTAAAAATACTAATTCTAAATAGTTTTATTTCCTGTATTCTTTATTACCTTAGAAACTCTGGGGAAAGATTTGGTTTTGATACTTTATTAAAATAATAGTTGATAGCGTTCAAAGTTTTTGCTTTGCTTTTATTCTCCAGTTGAAGAGGAGATGAAGTTGTGTATGGTTCAAAGATCAAGATTTATAGAAGGAGTTTTGGTCCAAGATAACCTGCATAAAACATGAATCCTTTAGCTATATTGAAATCAACACAGTGAGACATTTTTGGATTGAAAAAAGGCAAATATTTATGTTTGAGACAAAGTCACCATTTCCCTTGGTAACAGTTATTCCAATAGTTGATGTTTTTTTGCTCTCTATGAGCATCTTTGGATATGGCATAGAAAAATGAGTTTTGCATTCAGGTGCTCCTTTTTCTTTTGGGACCTTTTGTTAGATGTTTTCAGGGAAATTGAAAGTGTTAATAGGACATCTATTTATAGTTTATGAAATTCTGACTCATATTAAAAATTTCTCAAGTTGAACACCTGAAGCTTGAGACTTAGAAGCAGCTAGTGATTTTGAAAAACTCCTTGTTTTGATCCCTGTATGTTTATAGGAACAATAACAAATATTTGGAGCTTTATCATTTATATAATCTCAGTCTGAATTGGTGCAAAAAATATTTATTTCTCTTCTTTTCTAGTCGAGTTTCAAGTATCACAAGCTTTGAAAGTAGGGTTATTCTATTAATATAGGCTGTATATTGTTTTTTTTCTATCAACAGCTTTTTTTCTTAACACAAGAAAAATCGCTTTTATGATACAGCTGATAAATATAAAAAATTACCATTTCTCAGTGTTCGTTGAGGCTCTTAGCTGCTGATGCAATGCAGATCTTTCTTAAGGACGAATGTTCATTTTAAAATACTGTATGCTGTGAATAGTTGAGAAAATATTGTCTGATCCCATTAATCAAAGCTGAGGCCTGTAATACTTATGTTACAACATTTAAGTGTCAGTTTTAAATCCCAGTCCTCATCGGTGCAGCTACAATCCATCTTTTTTTTTTTTCAACATGAGAGAGCAGTAGCATAAGAGATGTCAGCAGGGATATGTTGGTGAGAGTTAAAAATGTAGTCAGGTTAATTTAAAGACCTCATTCCTGCAACCTTTCTTTAAATAGGTGTTGGATGCTCTGGTAGGTCACCTTCCTGAAATCCTTGAGCTAATGACTAATGGAGGAGAAAACAATGGATCAGAAAGCAAGGTGGGTATTCTCATGGTTTTTTTGAATTCCCTTTCTAAATGAAGGTAGTAGCAAAGTTGTTCAGACATATTTTGTATGGAAAAGTTTGCTTTGCAGAGAGACAAAGTCTCTTTGGTCTTTTGTTTTTGTTTTTTTTTTTTGATTGTTGACTTTATAAACTTTAAAAATCAAGGGGTTTGAGAGATTAGACTTAATATAAAAATGAACAGTTTATCCAGGTTCTTTTTCTATTTAACTACAGCTGAGTTAAAATGAAACTTGGTTTCTTGCTAAAGGAGTGACAGCTAGTCCCTAATTTTAAATCTTTTTTATATTGATGTGCCTAATGCCCATGGTTGCCATTTTCAGACACTACTTCTGCTAGAAGGAAATCTATTCCCTGATGTAAAAGCACTGAATTAGGATTTAAGAGATCTGTATTCTGCTCCCAGCTTTGCTAATTCAATTGTATATGTGTCTGGATGATGCTTTACTCAGTGACTCCTCACCTGTAAGGTGGAACAGAAGAGATCATCCCTTGCTTTGAGATAGTGTTTTGAGCATAATTCCTAACTGTGTGGATAAATTGAGATATTGCAATAGTATAAGAACTGAATAAATCTATTTTATTCTATGGACAGAAGTTGAGAGTATAATTTAAAATTTGAATTTGTCAGACATTTACAGCTGTAAATGTGTATAACACAGAGAAAATGCAATGTCAAGTGTGGCAGTGCTTCATTTTTCTTAAGTGCTAAAGAGAATTTAGCTTGGCTACTATAAATTCCTTGCCTCCTACTGAGAAAAAGTGTATAATTCCTTTAATTCCTGTTAAAAATAATTAGGGAGTTGAGAACAATAACTGCAAAGATGAAAGGGATAGAAGAAAAATGGGATTCATTTGGTTTGAGAAAGAGAAGACTGAGGAGAGTTGGCGTAATGGTCTTCGTATCTGCAAAAGGGTGTTACAAAAAGAACAGTGATTAGTTTTTCTTTGTCAGGAGAAGGGGTTGGAGATAAAGGTGTATTTAGTTAGGTACTGGAATAGCTTTTGGACTAGTTAAGTGGAATTTACTGCTTAGGAGAGATTCTTTAAACCTAATCATTAAATTTTTCAAAGAATAAGTTAGCCTAGTATCTACTGGAAATGGTCACAGCTGATCCTGTCTGAGCAGAGGAATTAATTGACCCTTTAAAATCTGTTCCCTTCTTACATCATTGTGAAGTGCTTTTTAAGCATAGTAACATGACCTACAGCTAGAAGATGTAAGATTAATGTTTATATTTCTGTTTCTAGTTACTGTCTATTCCTGACTTGATTCCTGCATTAACAGCAGCAGAACAGAGAGCAGCGACTTCTTTAAAGTGGAGAACTCATGAGAAGCTACTACAAAAATATGCATGTCTCCCTCATATCATATCGAGTGATCAGATTTATTACCGTTTTCTTCACAGAATGTTGACAATCATTTTAACAAATGTGAGCCCACCTGTTGCTTTCTCATTGTTTTTTATTTGTTTATGCTACTTAGAGCAATGGCCACCAGATATTTGCTATGTATGTCTGTTATATTAATCTGAAAGTACTATTTCTCATTGCATATGGTACATCAAGCTGTGGGTTTTTTATATGTCTGAGAATTTGCTCTGAAAGCTTCCCCCCATTTGAGGAGCAAAATTTGGATTGACAGATTGTCATGTTTTTCCTCCTACCCAAGACTTCTTCCCTTTCCTTGTCTCATTATCAATTTGTTTCTAGTTAAATCAAAACTTTTTCCACTTAGATATGCCTTCTTTTTCCCAATTCCATACATAACATTGCATTGTGTTCCGTTCCTTATGCCAGAACACTGTGGTCCTAAAATAAATGACCATTTAGAGGTACTAGTCTGAAATTTTTCTGAGTTAAGTCAAGAATAAAACTCTGTTGTAAGAGAAGATGCAGGTTTTATTTTCTAATATAGAAGGTGCCTTACAAACATGGAATACTTTAAGGTGCTTTTGAAATAGGTGAATTTACAAGTTGGGCATAAGGAATAAACAAGTAGGTGTCTCATGAATTGGCCAGACTTCCTTATTCTGCCTTACATTATGCCAATTCTTTCAAAATTTATAAAGTAGGTGACTTTTTAGCTATTTTTTTCTACTTCTGGAATTTCTGTTTGTTTTTAGTCATGTTCTTTCAGGTGTGTTTAATTGTGTCCCCTTTATTTCTTTCAAGAATGTCCTGCCAGTCCAAAAAGCAGCTGCTCGAACCCTCTGCGTTTACTTGCGTTACAATCGCAAACAAGAACAGAGACATGAGGTTATCCAGAAACTGATTGAACGTAAGATAATTCTCCTTGGTTGCTTAGAGATGCAACTTAGTTTTGACTGAAGATCTATTTCTAGTTATATTTAGAGAGTGTAATTTATTCCATCATTGGAGGGATTACACTTTGAAGACATTCAGTTGCTCATATTATCACCAGGCGAAACATACTGTGCATATTTGAGGAATAGATCTGAGGCTTATGTAAAGGGATTGGGAAAGAGGCAATGTAGGAAACTGATAATATGCCAACACCCCTCCAACCCTACTTCTTGTACCCAAAATTCTTAATCTGTAGGTGCTGCAACATACAGAGCAGAGTTCCTCTCTGTAAGTACAGTTCTCTAGAGGCTGCAGCCTAAGAAGTGCTGAATAAATCTCAGAAATTAATTTCTTAGTCAATTGGTTGCCTAAAGTTGACTTTTTGGTGTAAGTTTTGTGCTTTAAAGATAGGTTAGAAGTTTTAACAGTTCCCATCAGCATTCCTTAATGTTTGCATGGTACTTTTGATACACCTGTGACATGGTTTGAAAGGCATACAGGTCTTTGTTCAGCACAGTAGCTAGTTCACTTGCTGTTTTTGCTTTTTCAAGTGCTCACTCACAGAAATGGTCATTGAATTCAGAATGTTGGTTTTTCACTGAAAGGAAGAATTGAAATAGGCTGTGAAGTTGTTCATTTTCATGCGTGTCGTTATCATCTTCCAGTCAAAGGTTAACTTCTGAAATGTTTTCTGTCTGACATTGAAAACTTGATAGATGATATCTGTGAATTTTTATTTTTCAGAACTGGGCCAAGGAAAAAGTTATTGGAACAGGCTTCGGTTTTTAGATACTTGTGAATTCATTATGGAACTGTTTTCAAAATCATTCTTCTGTAAATACTTCTTTCTACCTGTGCTCGAGCTTACACATGATCCAGTGGCAAATGTGAGGTATGAAGAGTATGTAGTAATGTGCAGGAAAAAAAAAGCTTTAAATAATATATTAATAAATAGTTAGAGGTTTTATGTCTTGTTTAAATAATGAGATGAGCAA